>NW_028259806.1:0-30876 GCF_056163025.1 Triticum urartu | reverse complement strand
GACATTATTTCACCAAGACCTATAATACGAGCAATCCCATCCCCCACTTGAACTACGCGACCTATATTCTCAATCCCTACTTTCCTATTATATTGTTCAATACGTTCGCGGAGAATTTTATGAATTTCGTCGACTCGAAGGGTTGCCATTAGTGTTTCTTGACTCTTTTTTCGGAAGCAAGGGGAAAAATAATGCCTAAATTCTAAACGAAAGTAGAAGTTCAAGGCCTAATTAATTTAATTATTTCTTCCATTCCAGGGACCCGAGAATGCCAATATTAGCACGAATCGTACGGAAATGTAACTCGGTATTCAAACAACTATTCAGAGTTCCTAGAGCTCCTTGTACGGCCTGTTGGAAAACCCGCTGTCGGACCTGATTCATTGCCCTTTGTTTTTCAAAATAAAGGGTTTCGTTTTTAGACTTTTCCAATTGTTCCAAACTAATAGAAGTAGCATTAATCAAATTTGCTTTTTCTCGTTCTATCTCAGAGTATCCATTCATTCGATACTCATCCGCTTCTAGTTCGACTTTCTGTAATCGAATCCGAGCTTTTTCGAGTTGCTCAATGGTCCCTCTACGCAATTCTTCTGAATTTCGAATAGTACTCAAGATCCTCTGTTTTCGATTATCTAATAAATCTTTTAATGAAAGTAGATTATTTTGTAAGTTTACAACTTTTATGATCTCTTCCCGAACCAAACATGAATCTTTCGATTCATTTGGCTCTCACGCTCCTTTTTTTTTTTCTATAGCTATTTCCATATCTTTTTTTTAAGTAATGAGCCTATCCTCTATCTTCTTTTTTATGTTTATATTTCAATATACCGAAACCTATATAAGACTAGATAAATATTAAGAGGACTCTTCCGCCTAGATAAAAATATATCATGGTCAGCAAAGTTGTTTCTTTATTTTTATTTGCCCTCTAGTTAATAATTTCAATTTCATTAAGAAAAACTAACTAAATAAATGGAAAATGAAAATTAATAGAATTCTTTTTTATTTTTTTTTTCTTCAAATCCAAAAAATTTCTCTTTTTTATACATAGGTCGTCGATTCGGCATTGGTTAAAAAAGGGCAGGGTGCCCCCTTTTTTTTCTAGTAAATAGTTCAAACCATTTTATCGATATGAGTGTTCTATATCAGATAAATTTTACATTAGCTATTTCCCGTTTAAATTGGTACTAATACTAATATAGTTGTAGAAAGAGTACCTCTTTTTGCCTGGACTTCAAGCAGTTTAGCTTTAACCGTGTTAATGGTCTCACATTCTTGGTTTATAGAGAATCAAAGTTGATTTACCAATGAGTCGCGAAATGCTATGGTTCTTCCATATGATTTCTGAATTTATTCAGAAGTAATTCGTCGAGATCGTGCACCCTTTTCTTATTTATCCGAAAAATACTAAAAAATATTATAAAGTGCAGCCGGATAGATCCAATCTATTCTTGAAATAGACAACTCGCACACACTCCCTTTCCAAAAAAAATCAAAACACCAACCACTACAGTTAGATTTATTAGATTTGTTGCTAAAATATCGGTATTAAGCCCGAAACTGCCAGCGGATGGCCAGTGAGCTAAAAAAACGAAAGAATGGGTTACATTTTTCATATGCTCTCCTCTTATAGATAGGACGAACAAAGAACAAAGTTTTTCGATCACTTACTTCGCTCGCCCTTTTTTGATCGGTTTTTTTAATGCAAATAGATTCAATCTAGTAATTTCTTTTAGATTAAGTCTTACGTCTTGTTTGACCGGTGAAAGACTTCCTTTGTTGAAATGTTCTGTTCCCAAAATTCCTAAAATAAAAGGAAAAAACTTTCCACTTTCCTAAACTAAGGACGGGAAATAAGAAGGTGAGCATATCTTCTAAATTAATAATACTCAACTCAGCCCTTCCTAGAATGGGGTATTATCTGTCCCGATAAATAGATAATTCCAGGAGTAATAAATAGGAGTAAATTAAATAAAGTATTGATATAATTGGAATTGTGGAAGCAAATACCAATTTACTAAAAAAAGAAAAAAGTATCTAATCGAAATCGAAAGAATTTTTTTTTTAAGATTAAACAAAAGGGTTCGCAAATAAAAGCGCTAGTGCCACAACTAGTCCATAAATTGTTAAAGCTTCCATAAAAGCTAGACTAAGCAATAAAGTACCTCGTATTTTACCTTCTGCTTCTGGCTGTCTCGCAATACCTTCTACAGCTTGTCCTGCAGCAGTACCTTGACCAACTCCAGGTCCAATAGAAGCAAGCCCTACGGCCAATCCAGCAGCAATAACAGAAGCAGCAGCAATTAGTGGATTCATGGTGAGTAGTTCCTCGTGTCAAAAAAAAGAAATGGTTAAGGATACAATCAACCAATAAATTCTTACTTCTAAGCTCTATTGGGGAGAAGTAAAGTAACTAAAAAGTACAAATTGAAATCAAATTGAAATGATAATGTGAATTGTCCGAACTACATAGAAGGGAATTCCATATCCATATATCGGATTAGATAATGAATCTAACCTAGGAATATATAATATAATATCCTATATATATACATTTGTTTCTTCTATTTTGTTTGCATATTTTCTCATTTTCTATTGAATCGGATTCTAAAATCATTGCTTAAAGTGGAAACCTGCATAAAAGAGGACTCCACTT
Organism: Triticum urartu; assembly: GCF_056163025.1. Classification (NCBI taxonomy): domain Eukaryota; kingdom Viridiplantae; phylum Streptophyta; class Magnoliopsida; order Poales; family Poaceae; genus Triticum; species Triticum urartu. Next base: position 28,220 of record NW_028259806.1, on the reverse strand, counting down.
ATAGACATTAAGGATATTATAGTATAGATCTAGCCTGACTCCACCCTCCTTAATGCATATATACTTTGAAAATTCCATAATATAGTCTATTCTATTCTCTCTCCTACAACTCTAGGCTATATATTCATACGCATTTCTAACTATTTTTTTGCAACCAAGCAGATTATCTGGAACCATGCATGAATTGAGCTAAGCTGCAAAAAAAAAAAATACTATTTCCAAAAAGAGTCAATTCAATGATGACCCTCCATGGATTCACCTATATAGGCTGCGGCTAATGTTGCAAAAATAAGAGCTTGAATACCGCTTGTAAATAATCCAAGAAACATGACCGGTATAGGGATTACTAAGGGGACTAAAGAAACAAGAACAACAACGACTAATTCATCCGCCAATATATTCCCGAAAAGTCGAAAGCTAAGCGATAATGGTTTTGTGAAATCTTCTAGGATGTTAATTGGTAAAAGGATTGGAGTTGGTTTAATATATTTCTCGAAATAGCTCAATCCTTTTTTGCTAAGACCAGCATAAAAATATGCCGCTGACGTGAGTAAAGCTAAAGCAACAGTAGTATTTATATCATTCGTGGGCGCTGCTAATTCCCCATGGGGTAACTCTATAATTTTCCAAGGTAAAAGAGCACCCGACCAATTCGAAACAAAAATAAAAAGGAACATAGTTCCAATAAAGGGAACCCAGGGACCATATTCTTCTCCAATCTGAGTTTTGCTCAAGTCTCGAATAAACTCAAGGACATATTCAAAAAAATTCTGACCGTCGGTCGGGATGGTTTGTGGATTCCGAACAGCTATGACAACTGAACCTAGCAAGATAGTAATTACGACCCAAGAAGTGATGAGTACTTGGGCATGAATTTGGAAACCTCCTATTTGCCAATAGAAGTGTTGGCCTACTTCTACACCCGATATATCGTATAACCCCTTGAGTGTTTTAATGGAACAAGGTATAATATTCATATTGTCCTCTGATAAAAATTGAACTTCAAAAAAGGAATTCTTTTGATTCAACCATCTCTTTCTCAACTCAGCAACTTGAAGTATTAATCTTATATTTAGGATACCAAGAAAGCACATCAGATCATAATATATATCAATACCCTCTAATATATATCAATATTCCCCTTCTTTTTTCTATGCAAAAAAAATTCTATGCAAAAAAAAAGATATAGTAAAGTAAGTGATTCCATAAATTTACGCAGTTGCCCAAGAATTCACTATATATTCTTAATCAACGATTTCTTATATAGAGAGAACGGCCCTCACAAATTGAAAATACTAATTTGTTAAGAATCAATCGAATTGAAGTCATAGTGTCATCGTTGGCTGGAATCGATATATTCGCGAGATCCGGGTCACAATTTGTATCGACTAAAGAAATAGTAGGAATCCCCAAAATGGCACATTCCCGAAGAGCTATATACTCTTTTTGCTGATCAAGGACGATCACAATGTCTGGCAATCTCGTCATATATTTGATCCCGCCGAGATACCTTTGCAAAGTAGATAATTTTCTCTTCAAGATTGCCACATCTCTTTTTGGGAGATGGTGGAATTTTCCCATTTTTTCTTCTGCTCTTAAGTCTCTAAATTGAGAAAGTCTAGTTTTCGTAATCGACCAATTCGTTAACATACCACTGAACCACTTTTTATTAACATAATGACAACGAGCCCTTATTGCAGCTGATGCTACTAAATCTGTTGCTCTTTTTTTGGTACCAACAATTAAGAAACTTTTTCCCTGACTTGCTGCATCAAAAACTAAATCACAAGCTTCTGATAAAAAACGAGCCGTTCTAGCGAGATTTATAATATGAGTACCTTTACGCTTTGCCGAAATGTAAGGGGCCATTTTAGGATTCCATTTCTTAATACCATGACCAAAATGAACTCCTGCTTCTATCATCTCTTTCAAATTAATGTTCCAATATCTTCTTGTCATTTTTTCCACACTTCCTTTTTTTTAATCCTACCATTCCATTACGGAATTTAGTTCTTTTTGAAGATTAAGAAAGATCCGAAATAGCTTGAAATAAATAATAATTGTTCCGAGAGAACCTTGTACTAAGATAAGAGTTGGCCATTGATACATGGTATAAACATAACCACCTTAATGAATTAACTGACTTGTTTTACTTATTAAAATAAAAATCTTAAAAATCTAAAATTTGACCTGTTAGTGTTCTAAGTTCAAAAGTCTAGTAAAGTAAAAAATATTTTTATGGGGGTTCTTATGTCTCATAAAAATTGTTTGTTACGTCAGAATCTGAAGAAACTAATTCTGTATGGAGAAACAAAAAATCTCTCATTTCCGACGCGAATAGATTTTTTTTTTTTATTTCGAAATAAAGGTTCTTGTCTTGTGGGGAACGATGCACAAATTTTTGGAATCCGGTACCAACAGGTATAATCCCCCCCAGAACTACGTTTTCTTTCAAGCCTTTCAACCAATCAATGCGACCTCGTAGGGCAGCTTTTGCTAAAACTCGAGCAGTTTCTTGAAAACTTGCTTCAGATATGAAACTTTGGGTATTCAGGGAAGCCCTTGTTATTCCCAATAAGATTGCCCGATAATAGATCGATTCATCCAAAGCTCGTCCTGCTCGTTCCGCTCGCAATAGTCCGATTAATTCCCCAGGCGAAAAAACATTAGACATTCCATCTTCGGAAACCCGCACTTTTGATGTTACTTGGCGTATAATAATCTCTATATGTCTATTATGGATCTGTACCCCTTGGGATCGATAAACCTTTTGGATTTTATTAACCAAAGAGATACGACTTTGGGCTATGGTTAGCTCAGCTCCAATCAAGAATCCCCAAGGGACCCCAAGAATTCTTGGTATACGCTCATTCCAATCCTCAATTCTCCTTTCGAGATTCGGGGATAATGAATCAATTGAACGCGCTTCAAAGATTTGTTCCACTTTTGGAAGACCTTGCGTTATGTCACTAGATCTCGATTTTTCACTATATAAACGTAACTAACCTATCTCCCTTGTAAAGGATTTCTCCATAATGACCATTAACAGTTGCTCCTGTAGTGGCCAAATAAGGTTTAGCTGCTCTTATAACAAAGGAATTCATATTTACAATGAAAATTTGACCGGATTTTTTTATGTGCGATTTAAATAGACATACATTTTCACAAATAAATTGTCCAAGGTGAATTATTGCCAATGTCTCTTCCCAAGAATCATGATGGACAAAGTGACAATTCAAAAGGAATGGATCCAACATTATGTTACTATCGAAATTAGAAATCCTTTTATTTTCATCTATTAAAGAGTATTTAAGTTCTTGAAGTACTTGGAAGGTTTGTTTTAAATTGTCAACGAACAAATATTTTTTTAACAGGATTTTATTATGCGTTAGTAAATAGTAAGATGAAGAAAAATGCGATATACTAGCTACAATAGCGCCTAAGGGCCCAAAAATTTCTCGAATAGGAATTCTAGGATTCCATTCTTTTATCGCATTGGGATGTTTTGAATTCTTGAATAAACCAATTCGAGAACAGTTGGATGCCGACAAAATCATCAAAGAGTGGTATTCTTTATTTCGATTCAACAAAGTGCCAATAGCTTCTGGATGTTGGCTAAGTGATTCAATCTTCGCCTTGGAATAAAAAGAATTGATATTGGCGCGATCTAACCTATTATGGGGAATCGGTCCTGCACTTGTCCTACCATACCTTTTTCGTGTATACGAAATAGTGGACTTGACTAACTCAATTCTTAGGAAATCGCGAATAAGATCATTTGCTCTTACCTCAACAAGGGAAGCACCAGCCTTTTCTTTTTCTTCTTGTTCCCAATTCACTACTAAGCAAGTTCTAACAAATTGACTATTTGTGTGATAAATTCTTTGAGTTAACTTGCTATTTTCATGAGAAATAAAATTGACAAGTCGAATTTGGAGATTATTTTCTTCTTGCAAGAGATCCTGCGGGAAAAGTGTTGCTAAATTTCTTCCTTCGTCCATTTCATATGCCACTGTAGGGCGAACGGAAACAAAATACTTTTCCTTGCTCTTGAGAATTTTTTTCCGTTGAACATAGACCCAATTTTTCCTTTTTTTTGATTCCTTAGAATCTTTTTTTTGTCTTTCTGGCGGTATCAAACAGCCACCTAATATCTTATCCGCCTCTTCAGGAAAATGAATATCTCCGGAAAATATTTTGAGTTCCGTATGGCTTTTTTTTCTCTTCACTCGGACCAGTCCGCCTAGTCGACTTCTTGTATTTTTTGTGAGTTGTGTATTCACTCCAATAATACTATTGTCAAGTATCTTTAGGGATGAAGATCTCGGCAAGATATGAAGTTCTTGAAGAATGAAAAAAAACCGATCTACTTCTTTTTGGTATTTTAGACTAAATTCTTTTGTTCCTCGATGCTCAATCAAACCCTCTTTTTTTAAGATGGAATCTTCCTCTGGGCTCTCGTATTCGTCCTCTGAATCTTCTTCTGAGTCTTCCTCTAAAGTACCATATTTTTCCTCTGCGCTTTCCCCGGGGCTGCCATATTCGTCTTCTGAGTCTTCCTCTAGAGTTCCATATTCGTCCTCTTGGGTCCTATATTTGCTCTCTGGGCTCCCATATTCCTCTTCTGAGTCTTTCTCTAAAGTCCTATATTCGTTCTCTGGGTTCCCATATTCGTTTTCTGGGCTCCCATATTCGTCTTCTAGGGTTTCATATTCGTATTCGTCTTCTAGGATTCCATATTTAGATTCTTCTAGGGTTTCATATTCATATTCGTCCTCTCGGGTCCTGTATTCGTCTTCTAGGGTCTCATATTCCTCTTCTGAGTCTTCCGCTCGAGTCCTATATTCTTCTTCTAGGGTCCTATATCTAAATTTAACAATTCCTGAACCCTTTTTATCTTTTCTGTATCGGGGATCGTCAAAATAAGCAAAAATAGTATTTCTACGTAAAACACCCATAAGGGGGATTTCAATCGAAATCCCAAAACAGGATATTAGTTCTTTCTCTTGTTCTTGATGATATTGTAATGGAATGACGAACCTATTTCTTCGCTTTTTCGCCAACAAATCTGAATTATCTTGAAAAATAGAAGGATAGATAAAATTCCAATGGCCATTGGACATGATTCGATCCGACGTTGAATAATCAAGAATTTCCCTATCTTTTTTACCATAAGTATTCATTTGATCTTGATCCTTGTGGAGTGAAAAAGACGCTATACTGGATCTGCACATACTTACTGACAATATCCATAAATGGCTTGTTTTTGGTAATCGGCGAAGATTACCATATTGATATTCGGGCGCATGGTAAACATCAGTACTCCAGTGCATTTCGCCGTCTGATTCAGAATAAATATGCTTTTGTACCCTTTCTTTAAAATGTAAAGTGGACGTTCCGGCACGAATCTCCGCAATTACTTGTTCGGATTTTACATATTGATCATTTTGCACTAGAATCAAGCTTTTTGAGGGAATATTCACACTATATAGAATATCTTGACTCTGAATAGTTACATGCAAGTCTATATAACATAGAAAAGCAGGCTGCCCATGACGGGTACGTGTGGGGTGAACCAAATTCTCATTGAATTTTATTTTTCCATTCGAAGGGGATCGTACAAGGTCGGCAGTACCCCCTGTGAATACTCCGCCAGTATGAAAAGTTCTTAATGTTAGTTGAGTCCCTGGCTCCCCAATTGATTGACCTGCAATAATACCTACGGCTTCTCCCAATTCGACCAGATCACTATGAGTAGGACTCCGGCCATAGCATAATTGACAGATCCAAGAAGTGCTTCGGCAAGTAAAGGGGGTTCTAATATATATTGGTTGTGCTCGAAATGGTTGTGCTCGAAAGGCAGTTATGAATCGATTGACTAATCCAATTCCAATATCTTGATTTCGCGCGGCAATGCATCGTGAACCGATATATATATCGTCTGCTAATACACGACCAATTAGTGTTTGGACAAAAAGTTTTTCCGTCATCCCATTTTGAGGACTTACAGAAATACCTCGGATAGTACCACAATCTCTTCTACGCACAATAATATGTTGAACTACTTCAACAAGTCTACGTGTAAGATATCCAGCATCTGCTGTTCGCACAGCAGTATCTACAACCCCTTTGCGGGCTCCATAGCAGGAAATTATATATTCTGTCAAAGAAAGTCCCTCGCGTAAATTGCTTTGAATAGGTAAATCAATCATTTGTCCTTGAGGGTCCGACATTAATCCTCTCATACCTACTAATTGGTGTACTTGAGATGCATTTCCTCTGGCTCCTGAAAAAGACATTAGATAGACTGGATTAGAAGGATCCGTTATCCGAAAATTTGAATTCATTTCTTGTTTCAAATATTCACTTGTCGCATACCATATCTCAACAGATTGGCGTAATTTTTCTACCGCGTGTACAGCCCCATAATAATAGTGTTTCTCCAAAAGAAAACTCTGTTGTTCCGCGTCTTGGACTAACCATCCCTTAGAGGGTATTGTTAAAAGATCCTCGATTCCTAACGAAATCGATGTAGTAGTGGCTTGATGGAAGCCCAGAGTCTTTAGTTGATCCAGTATATGGGATGTATATCCCATTCCAAAATGATCTATTAATCTGCTAATAAGTCGTTTCATACCAGTTCCGTCTATCTCTTTATTATGAAAGACCAGATTGGCCCGTTCCGCCATACATAAGTACCCCCTTTTCGGCTGAGTAGGATTCGACAATTGCTGAGTAGGATTCGACAATGGGCCTGAGTCAGTGATTCGAAAATTTAATTAACTTAATTGCCTCAATCTCAATCTGGATTCGCGTGGCAAATAATGATGATACTAGGGAAATCGGAATGCCCCCCGAAAGGGGAGGGGCATCGCCGAATCTAACTTTCTTGTTTAGGTAGTGTATGAATAGGCCTGACTAAATCCTTGTATGGCTTCCTCTATTTCTCTATAAAAAGAAATATGACCAAGAGTGGTTCGAATGTATATCGAACGAATTTCTTTTTTTCTATTTCCCATTATTAGATAGTGGGCATAAATCTCATGATAAGTCCCCAAAGATTCATATTGAACTTCAATCGGAACTTCTCTTGACCCAATGACGCGTTGATCCAGGTTCCATCGTAGCCACAAGGGACTATCTAAACTGATTAGTTTTTGTCTATAAGCTCCCAGTGCATCATAAGAACTAGAAAAATGGGGTTCTTTATCTTTCCTATATTTAAAATTATTATTATTATTGTAATTTACTTTTAGATTTGGGTAGTTTCTGCAACTATTATATCTATTTGCACAAATACCTCGACGCTTTCCAATCGTTAATACATAAAGCCCGATAAGCATGTCTTGGGTTGGTACGCAAATAGGATCCCCAATAGCGGGAGATAAGAGATTCATATGAGAAAACATAAGTAAACGGGCTTCTGCCTGAGCTTCCAAGGATAAAGGTAGATGAACAGCCATTTGATCTCCATCAAAGTCCGCATTGAAACCCTTACACACTAATGGGTGTAAAGAAATAGTACGCCCCTCTACTAAAGTGGGTTGAAAGGCCTGTATGCCTAATCTATGCAGGGTAGGTGCTCTATTTAACAGTACAGGATGTCCCCGCATAACTTCTTGAAGTATTTCCCATACAATGGGTTCTTTTTCCCAAATTTTCCTTTTAGCAATCCTTACATTAGAAGTGGCGCGTTTCGTGATTAAATCGCGAATTACAAATAGCTGAAAAAGCTTTATTGCTATCTCTAGAGGTAATCCACATTGATGTAATGAAAGCGAAGGACCCACAACAATGACAGAACGCCCCGAGTAATCGACCCGTTTCCCAAGCAGAGTCTCGCGAAACCTTCCCTCTTTACCTTCAATTACATCTGAAAGTGATTTGTATACTTTATTGTGACCATCCCTCGTCGGTTGCCCGCGGGACCCACTATCAAGAAGTGTATCCACGGCTTCTTGTACCAATTTTTCCTGGCACATTACTAAATCTGCTGGCGCTAATTCACTTCTTTTTAATAGATAGGCAAGATTGTTGTTCCGACGGATAACTCTCTTATAAAGTTCATTAATGTCTGAAGTCACTACTTTATCTCCAGACCTATAAACAATAGGTCTCAATTCGGGAGGAAGAACCGGTAATAAGCACAAAACCATCCATTCTGGTTCTACATTTGTTTGAATAAAATGTTTCGCCAATTGCATGCGTCTAATCAAAAAAACTTTTCTTATTCGTCTTTTTCTATCTTCCCACTCATCTCCACTATACCCCTCGTCTTCTAATTCCTTCCATTCGACCAAAGAATTCTCTATAATAATTCGCAAATCCAAATCTGCTAATTGTTCTCTAATAGCACCTGCTCCTGTCGCAATTTCCCGATTTCGAAATGTTGCAAAGCCTGGGGTAGAAAAAAAGGGAGAAATGCTGTGGTTACAGGATGCAATTTCCTCTTCGAATAAACCTCGTAATCGTAAAAAAGTGGGTTTTTTAGTGCTGGGCCTAGCAAAAGAGAAATCGCCGTATACTAGGCCCTCCAACTTCTTAAGAGGTTTATCTAAAAGATTCGCGATATAACTAGGAAGACCTTTCAAATACCACACATGAGTCACGGGACATGCGAGTTTGATGTATCCCATTTGATATCTTCGTATCCGAGAATCCACAAATTCGACCCCGCATTTTTGGCAAAATCTTTCGTCTTCGTTTTCAGCTCCGCTCGCTCGAGAATTGCCACAAGCGCAAATCCCGCTTTTTATGGGTCCAAAGATTCTTTCGCAAAACAATCCATCTTTTTCTGGTTTATCGGTTTTATAATGAAAAGTAGAGGGCCTTGTGACTTCGCCAACGACTTCTCCATTAGGTAGGTTTTTGTTAGCCCAAGCCTTTATTTGTTGAGGGGAAACGAGTCCAATTTGAAGTTGTTGATGTTTATATTGGTCAATCATAAAATAGAAATAAGAAAAGAATTTATATTTATTCCGATCAAACTTCCTCCCTATTAACCTGGAAGTTCTTTTCAGATACAAGGAAATGATTCAGTTCTAGAGCCAAAGATCGTAGTTCTCGAACGAGCACTCGAAAAGATTCTGGAGGATCCTCATGATTAGGTATTCTTTTTCCCCAGATCGTAGCATTAAGTATTTCTTGGCGAGCTATAAGATGGTCAGATTTATAAGTAAGTATCTCTTGTAAAATATGAGCAACACCAAATCCTTCTAAAGCCCAAACTTCCATTTCTCCTACTCGTTGTCCCCCTTGCTTGGCTCTTCCTCTAACCGGTTGTTGTGTAACAAGTGAGTAGGGCCCAGTAGAACGCCCATGAATTTTCTCATCAACTTGATGAATTAATTTTAAGATATAGGACTTCCCTATTAGAACAGGTTGCTCAAAGGGGTCGCCTGTTCTTCCATCAAATATTCTGCTTTTTCCCGGGTACTCGGGTTCAAATACCCATGGATTTTTTGTTTCTTTACTGGCTTCATATAATTCTGAAAACACAAGTTTTCTTGAAGCCTCTTGCTCATATCTCTCATCAAAGGGTGCTATTCTATAATGTTTCTTTAGCAGATCCCCCGCTAATCCGAGCGAGCTTTCAAATATTTGTCCCACATTCATTCGGGAGGGTACTCCTAAGGGATTGAAGACCATATCAACGGGTGTTCCATCTTGCAAATAGGGCATATCTTGCCTAGGCAAAATTTTGGAAATGATCCCTTTATTCCCATGTCTTCCGGCTACTTTATCCCCAACTTTGATTTCACGTTTCTGTAAAATATATACACGAACCATTATGTCGAGCGGGTCCCTTTGGATCCATTTCACATCGATAACGCGCCCTCTTCCACCTATAGGTAATTTCAGAGAAGTTTCTTTTGAAGTGGAAACCTCAAGGCCAAATATGGCCCGTAATAATCCAGCTTCCGCGATATAAGATGATTCGCTCGCTATCTGAGGCGTTAATTTACCTACTAAAATATCACCAGTTTCTACCCAGGATCCCAACCTAACAACTCCATTTCTGTCCAAATTGCGGAGTAAATGTTCTTCTAGATGTGGTATTTCTTTAGTGATTTTTTCAGCGGAGCCCTGGCTTGTCGTATCCGTCTGAATTTCATATTTCCGGATGTGAAAAGAGGTATAAATATCTTCATATACCAAACGTTCGCTAATTAGTACTGCGTCTTCAAAATTGTAACCTTCCCATGGCATATAAGCTACTAATACGTTTTTTCCTAAAGCAAGTTCGCCCCCAATTGTAGCAGCTCCTTCTGCTAAAATTTGTCCTTTTTTAATGGATTTACCCCGTGGAACCCGGGGTTTTTGGTGCATACAAGTATTTTTGTTAGAGCGACGGTGGTTAACTAAAGGAATACTTATAGTCTTCCCACTACTTGATAAAAGTATCTTATGACTATCAGTAGAAATGATCTTTCCCTCGCGTTCGGCTATAATGGAAACCCTCGAATCTAGAGCTGTTTGGCGTTCCAATCCAGTTCCAACAATGCATTTCTCGGACCGAGAAAGCGGAACTGCTTGGCGCTGCATATTAGAACTCATTAAAGCCCGATTCGCATCATTGTGCTCAATAAAAGGAATGAGAGAACCCCCAATAGAAAAATATTGGAAAGGAAAAATACTTCTAACATGAATCTGTTCCCATGCAATAGTCAAGAATTCTTGACGGTATCTAGCCGGAACAACCTGTTCTTCCTGAATACCTTGATTCAAGGACAAAGAATTTCCTGCTGCTATCATATAATATTCATCTCTATTTGGTGATAGATAAACCACCTGTCTCTCTTTTTTTTCTTTTGCTTTCTCAGCAGATATTTCATAAAACGGACTCTCTATGGATCCCCACAAGTGATCAATTCTCGCATGAATTGTTAAGGATCCAGTAAGTCCAACATTGATTCCTTCAGACGTGTCAATTGGACAAATACGCCCATAGTGACTCGGATGAATATCTCGGCTCCGAAAACTTGCGGTTCTCCCCGTCAACCCTCCAGGACCTAAACAACTCACTTTTCGCCCATGAACAGTTTGTGTCAATGGATTCGTTTGATCAAAAACTTGAGATAACGGGTATGTGCCAAAAAAGGTCTCATAAGTAGTTATTAATAAAATTGAAGTTGAAGTTGGAGTTACCAAAGTTTGGGGAGTCGGTTTCGATTGACGTATGAATACTCTACGAATAGTTTTTTGAACTGCATGTTGTAAACGACCAAGAGCCAATCCGAATTGATCTTGTAACAGATCCGCAACCGAACGAATACGTTTATTTTTCAAGTGATTCATATCGTCATCGTCAAGTATACCCGTTCCAAATTTCATTCCAATCAAATGATCCGTAGCGGCCAATACATCTCGTGGTAACAAGAATGTATTGTTCTGAGGAATATCAAGATTAAGTCTCCGATTCATATTTCGTCGACCAATCCTTCCTAATTCACATTTTTGTTGAAAAAATTTCTTTTGTAATTCCTCGCATAAGGACTCCGAAAATACCAGGTCCCCACCTACACAAGCAAATTGTTGATAAAACTCCAAAATAGCTTTTTCTTTTGACTCAATCCTCTTCTTCTCTTTAGCATTCGGGAAAGACAAGAAAATTTCAGGGTAGGAAACATTATCCAGAATTTCTCTTAGATTCGAACCCATAGCTGATGATAGAACTAGAATAGATATCTTTTGTTTTCTACTCACGCGAGCCCATATCCTTTCTTTTTTATCAATTGCTAATTCCGATCTCCCCCCCCAATCTGATATTATAGTGCCAGTGTAGATAGAAATTCCCTTATGATCTAATTCCGAGCGGTAGTAAATACCAGGACTTAGCAATATTTGATTGATCACAATTCGGTATATTCCATTTATAATAAAGGTTCCTAAGGAATTCATTATAGGAATGTTTCCGATAGAAATGGTTTGCTTTTGCACATCGAAACCAAAAATTAATCTCGCAGATACATATAATTCGGAAGAATAGGTGAGTGATTCATACACAGCATCTCTTTCTTTTATCGAGGGTTCTAGCAGTTGATATCCTTTCGCAAATAATTGAAATGCAATTTCGTGATCTGGATCTTTAATTGTTGGAAACTTGTCAAGTTCTTCTGCCAAGGCTTGATTAATGAACCTACAAAATCCCTCGAATTGGATCTGACTAAATCCGGGTATTGTGGACATTCCCTCGTTTCCATTCCGGAGCATCTTAATCTTAAGTTTCCTGTTTATCAAAGAAAAATTCCATTATCAGCTCACTCTTCATCAATCCCTATGGATCGATCTAGCAATCATGGAATCTATATTCTGTTTACTGAATCACATGAAATTCTAGGGAACTCCACATACGTATTTCATATATGTATTTCATACATATGAATAGAGACCATTTGGACGAAAGTTCGAGTTTGCCAGGGGTACAAATGAAATGAAAATGAATTGATAAAACATTCCTACAAAAAAAATTCTGCCACTTATACTTTATGTTATGATATTCTAATCAGATTGGATGGCAAAGATTTCTCATTTTATCTCCTTTCTATGAATGTAATAAAGCCGTAATATAATATACTAGAAAGTTTGACTTTACTTCGATTTAGAATAGCGTGCTTACTTTAATTTCTCAAAATAATTTGAGGGTTCTTTTTTATTTCGGATCGGAGTAGTATAATTGCTAGAAAATTCAGTATTTCATTGTGGAATTCTAAAATAAAGTAAGTCCCTTTTTTAAGTACATGCCAATCTAGTTATCCACCTCTCCCCATATCCATGCTTTTCTTTTATCGTAATTTCACTTGGGTACGCCAAGATAGTCAGGTTATACTCTATATCAGAGCAAATTTCCTTTTTTTATTCAAGATATTTAATTTAATACTTTGAAAAATTAAAGCATGATTCCCCATAGAGATATGTACATAAAGGGGATCTTTGGATAATAATGCTGTTCGGACCTAAAGTTTACCTATACACGGATTAAGCATAAAGCCATAATATTTTATTATGCCATTGAAGGGGGGGGAGATAATACCGATTTAAGAGTAGTTCACTACTGCAATAAAAAAAAGAGAATTCTAGTTAACGGTTCCAATTTATTCTGAATTTTGCAGCCTGTGAATAGAAATCCACTTTTTCTTCTTTTTCATCTCAATAGAAAGAAATGGGAAGTTTTATTGTGTTAACAATGTATGTTTTAAGATAGAATCTATCGAGGAGAATAATAGAAACTGGATCAAAAAAAGCAGGAATAGATTTTTTGAAAAAGATTGGAAAAAAGTAAGTAGAATTATATTCAAAATAAAAGGGGCTTTTCGTAAGAAAACGTGGATGAATACTTGCTGTTTTCTAGATTTTTGATCGGATTTTTTGGCGGCATGGCCAAGCGGTAAGGCAGGGGACTGCAAATCCTTTATCCCCAGTTCAAATCTGGGTGCCGCCTGATCAATAAAATACTTAGGTTTTTTTTATAGTGCTGATCGAATTCGATAAATTTTTACTTCGCATAAGTTCGGGCAAGAGAGTAACTGGGCCTGCCGATACTGGGTTTAGAGAAACCATACCATAGTTCTATCCTCAAACTAGGGTTAGGGTTTGTTTTGACGGTAGTGGCCAAAATGGTTATCAATAGGGGTGAGGTAGTGTTTCCTTATTCTTTTATTATATGAATTTGAATTGGTTCTTAATTGAGATTCGATTTGATAATTTTAAAATACGAGGATAAGATGTCAGAAATCTTGGTATCCAAAGAAAGGTCCCTAAGGGGCATTCTTTTTTTTTTTCAATCTAAGATTCAAGAAGGGACTCCACGAAAGAATATCAAGACTTACTAATTATTATACATTTTTTTATCGTACATCTTATGTTACCTACATACACTAAAGTAAGGACTACTTAATTCTAACGAGAATCAGATTAAATAGGTCGATCAAAAATCAATTTAGGAGTTGTATTATGGATAAAATCTCTTCATTCTTTCATAGAATGATACAAAGCAAGGCTGCAGGGTTTAGGTCAAAAATAAACATTAGGTAAGGTAGGTATCCAATAAATATTTATCTATCGATAATTTTATGGTATATTCGGGCGTCCTTTGCTTAAAAAAAAAAAAAAGAGTAACAAAAGGAATAAAAAATCTTCCTATTCCCGCTTCTTCTATTCAGGACATCATTCCCGTACTCTTTCTTTTTTAAGGAAAAAAGGGCTATAGTATCTCGTATTTTTAATGCTCTCTAATTCTACCAGAATTCCTATAAGAATTTGTTAGGAGTAAATTCCTTGAACTGATTGATCCATGGCCTTAGGGCGGAATCCCTTTTTGACTCTGTACCCTTGATTCCACTATGATTATTGATCAATAGTAGAATAATCCCTTCATAGAAATAGGAGACATAATTTAGATGGATATAGTAAGTCTCGCTTGGGCTGCTTTAATGGTAGTCTTTACATTTTCTCTTTCACTAGTAGTATGGGGAAGGAGTGGACTCTAGGGATACTACTAATTGATTAAGTAATCAAATTGTTGTATCAATTCTTTTCTTTAATGGATCATTTTGCATTAATCATTTTGTCAAACGTTATTCTTTAATCTTTTTCTTTAGTTTTGTTTCACTCCTGTAAGAAACTCTTGTATTGTAAGTTGTAATGTAAGAAAGAGCCATTATACCAATTCAGAATTTCTACTAGAAATGACGAATGGTTAAAAAAAGTTCTATACATAAGAAAATTAGACTTTCTTCCACGGAACTATTCACGGCATATCACACATTTTCCATTTCCTTTTACTTTTTACTATAGTCTATTCTTCATATTATTTTTCTTTCCTTCCATGGATTCTTTGGTCAAGAATTGTCTTAGATTTTTTTATTTTGACCTGATTGAAATTAAGTGGATGCAATGAAAAAAGAAATTGAATTAGACTACTTAACTATTTCAATCTACTAATCTATTCTATGTAGATTCAAAGATAATATAATAGAAAGAATCTAAAGTGTCGTAGAAAAAACTATATGTAGTTCTTTCTACCACACTTTAAGATTCCAACCAGATCCTTTCATTTAAGACTTGGATTTTTTTTATTTAATCCCTTTTTAATTTCTTCAATGATTAATTGGAATTCCAATTAATTATTTTGGCTGACTGTTTTTACATAAATAATAAGTAAAAAAGAAGTAGGAACTAGAATGAACAGTGCAGTAGCAATAAATGCGAGAATATTGACTTCCATAACCTCTTTATTTTTTATTTTCACAATAACTCGGGATGTAATCCCATGGAGAGGAAAAAGGGGTATCTTGTAAATTCAAGGGTAGGGCTTGCATTCTGATAATACTGAATCAATTCAATATTATGAATATCGGATCTATCAAATCAATTCATGGATGAGAGTTATATTTCACGGATGAGAGTTATATAGTATAACATAGGAAGATCCTCTATCCACACTAAGACCGAAAATGGGTTTTTTGATTGGATTAGGAATTCCCTCTTTTTTAATCCTTTTCTACTTTTTCTTTTCTATATCTCTAACCCACGAGCTTTCTTAATCTTATACTTTCTTAATCTTATACAATTTCCCTTCCTTTTTCTTATAGTTATACATACAATTATGTATGTATTATATGACCAACTTTCACTTTCTATGGGTCACATAGACATCCAAATAAGCAGTAGAAGTGAGATGGGGAAAAGAGGTCTGAAATAAAAAGGGAATACGATTTATGTATGGATTCCGGTAAAATACCGGTACTCTATTCCATAAGAGTGGAATAGGAAATTAAGATGAGGATGGTATCATCATAAAGAAAGATAGAGTAATATAATATCCTAAATTCTACTAATCCACATATCGTATGTGTGTCTTTCTTTATCGATTGGGAGTAGTGAAAAAAAAATTCCTATATGCCCTCCCTCCCTCTTTAATGAGAGATGCAAAATAAAAAAGTGAAGTAAGGGTGCCCTGTGGGTATTTGATCTTGCTCCCTGCCCCTTTTTTTCATGGAAAAAGGAAATATCAATTTCTCCATTCATTGAACCCTAGTTCGGGACTGACGGGGCTCGAACCCGCAGCTTCCGCCTTGACAGGGCGGTGCTCTGACCAATTGAACTACAATCCCCGCGGGGTGTATGGCATACCCATTCTTAAATAGAACCATAAGAAGATTCGATTCGTCTTTCGTACTCTAAGAAATAGACGAATCATATACTACATACCCACATATTATATTATACGTGGGTATAGTGAGAGTGACATAACTAGTATGTCGTGATTTTTTATCACTAAAAATGGATAATAATCCAGCCTTCAATAAGAAAAACTCTTTTGTTTGTAAGAAAGGAATGAGAGAGATATGGATTAGAAAAAAAAATTTCCCTTTTTTCTTTATCTTTTATTTCTATAGATCAGACATTTTATTTTATGGAAGAAAAACAAAAGGATTTAGTTCATACTCACGAAGCCCTAGATTTTTGGTTTGGGCCGAGCTGGATTTGAACCAGCGTAGACATTGTCAACGAATTTACAGTCCGTCCCCATTAACCACTCGGGCATCGACCCAGGAAGAATTTATTCTAGGGTTTTTGCTAATCTATGATTAACCTCCTTTCATAATACTCCCTACCCCCAGGGGAAGTCGAATCCCCGCTGCCTCCTTGAAAGAGAGATGTCCTGAACCACTAGACGATAGGGGCATCACTAGACGATAGGGCCATATACAACCGCTCGTGATTATACTATAATCATAGTATGAGCAGTTTTTTGGAATTGTCAATATACTCGAAAAGTATAAATAGATCCAAAGCAAAGAGTTTTTCCAACTTTTCTGTTATGTTTTCATCTAGGATTTTTTTTAGTTGATCGTTATAGATTAATTCTCCGTGCTTCATTTAGTGTTCATACCAAAAATGCATCCATCCCGCACTAAGTCATAAAATTCTCTAAAAATATAGAGAAAGTTTCAAAAACAAAGAAAAAAAGTGAATCAATTTAGTAGAAAAGTACTCTATCAGATTCGAACCAACGACTTACGTCTTAGCACGAGATTACTCTACCACTAATTTAAAAAGCCCTTTATCGGATTTGAACCGATGACTTATGCCTTACCATGGCATTACTCTACCACTGAGTTAAAAGGGCTTTTTATTTAATTCAAAAATTAGCCACTTGGATTTCCCATTATGGGTCTACTGCATAATGTACATATTATATATATAATATATAGAGATAGAGAGAGAGACATTATGTAGAGATTGTATATGTATATATCGATATCTTGAGAGCTCAAAATAAAATTAATAAAAAAAAACATACCCTACATAACATATCCAACTCTTCTTGGTTCAGGGTTTTCCGTTTCCGAAGACTAGTAAAATAGGCGGATTCTGGAACCCCAAGGATTCAACGGTATATGGATATGGAAAATATAAGATTTCCGATCCTAGCGGGAAAAGGCGGGGAACAGATACCCAATAGGATATAGGATCCTTGGGAGGAACTTTTGGTAATGGCCTTGATCCTCTATGCTATTTTTTATGTGTTCTTAGTTCTATTGAACTTTTTGCATTCTTTTAAACAAGAATCTAATAAACTAGAATTGAGTCAGTGGAAAAAAGGAGAGAGAGGAAAGTGTTAAATGGAGAGAGTCGACTAATCAGAGACTTTTAGGATCTTCTTTACATCAGGTAAATCTGTCGGCCCTGTCCGTTTTTTTCTTTAAGTTACGACTCTTTGCTGCTTACTTCTATCAAGCCATAGGGAAAGTCTATGATGAATTTGGAAAACTCATCTCACTCTTACTCTATGGCTCGGACTTAATGGGGGAAGAAAACATCTTCCATAATTTCTTTTTTGTTCAATTCTGGACAAAAAAGAAAAGGAAAAAAGGAATTTATAGGGACAGTGTTACCCCCTATATCCCCTAGTTTATATTGTAGGAATAATAAAACAATTTAGCAGTCTGACACACTTACGTCCTTGCAAAGTAAATAATTATTATTGTAGTCGTAACCGTAGAATAGGATCCTAATCAAAATAAATACATTTGGTTCAGGCGCTATTAGCATGGTAAGAAAAGATTTTTTTTACAGACCAGAGGGGCTATCTAAATCCTAAAGTAAAGGCGAGCGATCGAAGTAGAAGTACCAACGGCTCAGTGTCATGAACCTTCTCCATCTGATTCAATAAGGGGGAATTAGCCTTCTTGTCAAATGGCTATCCTTGACAAAGGGTACCATTTATACCATAATCTACAATGTAGCGGGTATAGTTTAGTGGTAAAAGTGTGATTCGTTCTATTAATAACTGAATTTGAAATGATATACTTAAGGCATCCTTAAGTTTTTTATTTTTATATTCCGATGAAAACTTTAGTTCTTATAAAGGATTAAATCCTTTTCCTCTCAATAGCATATTGAGGAAGAATATACATTCTGGCGATTTGTATCCAAAGACTAATTTAAATTGCATCCAAAATAAAAATAGGATTATGAGTACAGAGTCGCGAAGCATAATTTTGCATTGGATTAAGTATTCCAATTTTGAAAATATGAGTAAAGGATCTATGGATGAAGATACAAAAAAGTTGATTTCCAATCGTAACTAAATCTTCTTAAAATAAGGAATAAGGAAGCCAAATAGCTAAAAAACGATAGTTTTGGTTTACTAGAACCATCCGCATATTGTTTCAGCTCGGTGGAAACCCAATTCTTTTCCTCAGGATCTCTTGAATGAAATTAGGGAACGAAGTAAGTAGATTAGATGAATTTAGATAGAATTTCTATCTCCTACTCTATAAGGATCATCTAGAAAGCGGAGAGCTTTGGTTCCATTCAAATAGAAAAGCTGACATAGATGTTAAGTGGTGAGAATATCCATAAAGGAGCCGAATGAAATCAAAATTTCATGTTCGGTTTTGAATTAGAGACGTTAAAAATAATCAACCAACGTCGACTATAACCCCTAGCCTTCCAAGCTAACGATGCGGGTTCGATTCCCGCTACCCGCTCCATTCTGTATAAAAGGAGTATTCTATTTGTCTAGACATGTTAGAGGCTTGTATTCAAGCCTTTTTTGTCCACCAGTTTCTGGTACTCCAGAGCGGAGTAGAGCAGTTTGGTAGCTCACGAGGCTCATAACCTTGAGGTCACGGGTTCGATTCCCGTCTCCGCACTTAGCAGTCTGTATAAAAGGACTATTCTATTTCTCTAGATATGTATGGTAGAGGGGCGTATCCAACCCTTTTTTATTCATTAGTTCCCGGCCCTAGAGGGCAAAATTGAGCAGTTTGCGAAGTCACTTGCCTTCAAAAAAAGAAGGCGCAAGGCCTCTCCCTACCCTGCAGAAAATAAAAATGAAACGAAAGGGACAGTCTACCTCTCCCTTCCCTTTAAAAAAAGTTTGCCCGTTGTTTGTCTCAGTTAATACCCAATTTTTGGAGCTCTGTTGGCGAGTTCTATTTCTGCCTCTGGAGCGCCCTCTTTTTTTGAGTGGGATGCAAAGGAAGGGTAAGATAGTAAGGGATACGGCACTAGACTAACACCTAATTAATACTTAATTTAATATAAGTAGTTAAACAGTTAACTAGACTAAACTTTTTATCATAGTACTTTGATAAATTAAGCGGGCGAGCGGCGGGAATCGAACCCGTATCTTCTCCTTGGCAAGGAGATATTTTACCATTGAACTACGCTCGCTACGGTATATATTTTATAGCGTATATCCGCCTGGGTCGACCTTCTATGTCTGGGTCGACCGTTTCATTTCATTTTCTATTATATTAGAGTTTTCCTTTTTTTATTATCTGTCAATGAATATTCTAATGGGAATGGAATTTCATAATACTGAAAGAGAAGAGCTAGCAATTCGGAACGCAAATTGCGTTTTAATACGTCTCACTATTCTAATTTTTTAGAAGAAATGGCCTTTATTATTTCTTTTTTATGGGGTTAATAAATATTAACCAAATTTCATTTAAGAAATGAGAGAATTCAGAATAGCTACGAGAAAGACTAGTCCAATCCATAATGATGTACCGGAAAATACAACATTTTTATTATTTGACCAACCATCAGGAGAAGCAAATACAAGGGGTACACTAATTACTAAGACTGAGGAAGTCGCAATTAATGCAAAAACAGCTAATTGGAAAGCAATAGTCATATTTCTAATCCTCCAAGCTACCATCAAATAAAGTTGACTACATATTTGATCCCTCACTTAAACCAAAATTGTAAAAAAATACAAGAAGTAGGAGGGGTTTAATCATGAATCCATTGATTCTTCTCTTTAATTCAAATTTATTACTTAAACCGCTTTTTTATTTGGATATGGGGGTGAGAAGAGATTATTTACTCTTTATTTCACAAGCGGGTATAGCGGATCCTGTATCCGTGTATACAGTATACAGAGATATATCGAAAAGGAACTTGTATCTGATATCTTTCTAGAGGCTAATAAATCTTTTTATTTTTTATATGGCTATGTTCTATTTGTAGGAGTAAAATAAGGATTAGGCTGTGGAGAGATGGCTGAGTGGTTGATAGCTCCGGTCTTGAAAACCGGTATAGTTCTAGGAACTATCGAGGGTTCGAATCCCTCTCTCTCCTTTTGCTTATTGAATACGTTTGTTTCTTTCATTTTTATTTATTTTTTTTTTCTGTCCCTTATCTTTCTTTCATAAAAAGGAATGAATGGCTCGGCTAGATGGAATAACCGAGCCAGAACAGAAAAAAAGTAGAACAGGTATAAATAAGAAAATCTTAGTTAAGAGGGTTCATGTAAAGAACAGGTTCCAAATCACGATCGATTCCCTTTTCAAAACCTGCTGCAGCAGCTCGGGCTCTTCCTGCATGCCATAAATGGCCCACAAAAAAGAAGAATCCTAGAACAAAATGAGAAGTTGATAACCAACTTCTAGGAGAGACATAATTAACTGCATTGATCTCGGTAGCTACGCCACCCACGGAATTTAAAGAGCCTAAAGGAGCGTGGGTCATATATTCTGCTGAGCGTCGTTCTTGCCAAGGTTGTATGTCTTTTTTCAACCTACTCAAGTCCAAACCGTTGGGGCCCCTTAGAGGTTCTAACCATGGAGCACGAAGGTCCCAAAAACGCATAGTTTCCCCTCCAAAGATAACCTCCCCAGTTGGGGAACGCATTAGATATTTACCTAAACCTGTGGGTCCTTGAGCGGATCCCACATTAGCTCCAAGACGCTGGTCTCTAACTAGAAAAGTAAATGCTTGAGCTTGAGAAGCTTCTGGCCCGGTGGGTCCATAAAACTCACTCGGATAAGCTGTATTATTGAACCATACAAAACAACAAGCGATAAAACCAAAGACAGATAAAGCAGCTAAACTATAAGACAAGTAAGCTTCTCCAGACCATACAAATGCACGGCGAGCCCATGCGAAGGGTTTGGTTAAAATATGCCAAATTCCGCCAAATACACAAATAAAACCCAACCATACATGCCCACCAATTATATCTTCTAAATCATCTACACTAACAATCCACCCTTCTCCACCAAAAGGAGATTTTAGTAAATAACCAAATATAACACTGGGACTAAGGGTCAAATTGGTAATTTTTCTTACATCTCCCCCCCCAGGGGCCCAGGTATCATATACACCGCCAAAATAAAGAGCCTTGAGTACTAGAAGAAAAGCACCTAGACCTAACAAAATTAAGTGAATACCCAAAATTGTAGTCATTTTATTTCTATCTTTCCAGACATAACCAAAGAATGGAAAAGATTCCTCAAGAGTCTCGGGTCCCAGAAGCGCGTGATAAATGCCACCGAAGCCTAAGACTGCGGAGGAAATTAGGTGAAGTACGCCAGATACAAAGTACGGAAAAGTATCTAGAACTTCCCCCCCTGGCCCTACTCCCCAACCTAGAGTAGCTAAGTGTGGAAGTAAAATCAACCCTTGTTCATACATGGGCTTTTCTGGTACGAAATGGGCCACTTCAAATAGGTTCATTGCTCCGGCCCAGAATACGATTAATCCGGCATGAGCTACATGAGCTCCAAGCAGTTTACCGGACAAATTGATAAGTCTGGCATTCCCAGCCCACCAAGCAAAGCCGGTGGTTTCTTGGTCACGACCAGCTAAAACGAAAGTTCCATTAAAGAGCGTTTCCACGTGGTAGAACCTCCTCAGGGAATATAAGATTTTCATGAGGCTGATCCTGAGCTGCCATCCACGCACGAATACCCTCGTTTAAAAGAATATTTTTGGTGTAGAAAGTCTCAAATTCAGGATCTTCCGCTGCACGGATTTCCTGGGAAACAAAGTCATAGGCACGTAAGTTCAGAGCCAAGCCAACTACGCCAATAGCACTCATCCATAAACCGGTGACGGGTACAAATAGCATAAAGAAATGTAACCAACGTTTATTGGAAAAAGCAACACCAAAGATTTGGGACCAAAAGCGGTTAGCAGTGACCATTGAATAAGTTTCTTCAGCTTGAGTTGGGTTAAAAGCACGGAAGGTATTTGCACCATCACCGTCCTCAAATAGAGTGTTTTCTACGGTCGCTCCATGAATAGCGCATAGCAGAGCCGCACCTAATACTCCGGCAACTCCCATCATATGAAATGGGTTCAACGTCCAATTATGAAATCCTTGGAAGAAAAGGATGAATCGAAATATCGCTGCTACGCCAAAACTCGGCGCAAAGAACCAACCAGATTGCCCCAGTGGATAAATAAGGAATACAGAAACAAAAACAGCAATTGGACCAGAGAATGAGATTGCATTATAAGGCCGCAATTGAACAGACCGAGCAAGTTCAAATTGGCGTAACATGAAACCTATTAGTGCAAAAGCCCCGTGGAGAGCTACAAAAGTCCATAGACCGCCTAATTGACACCAACGAGTAAAATCTCCTTGTGCTTCGGGCCCCCATAGTAGCAACAAAGAGTGTGCTAAACTATTGGCAGGGGTAGAAACTGCTGCGGTTAAGAAATTACAACCTTCCAAATAGGAACTAGCCAATCCATGGGTATACCAAGAAGTTACAAAAGTTGTCCCTGTAAACCAACCCCCTAAAGCGAAATAAGCACAAGGAAAGAGCAATAGGCCAGACCATCCTACAAAAACGAAACGGTCCCTTCGTAACCAGTCATCCATAGTATCAAATAGATCATTTTCTTCTTTAGGAATTCTACCAAGGGCTATAGTCATAGTGATCCTCCTATTCAATTACTTCAACCATTTCCGAGCACCTCATATCACTTTCCAAGGCATATGATAGTTTTATTATCTGTGGACGATTTCTTTCTCGTTCAATGCCCTTTTTCAATGGTCTCGAAGAGAGAAATTTCCCATTTTTATCTATGGAGTCACAGTCACAACCGAGGTCGTGGTAAATCCATGAATTTGATTCGATTTGTTTTTCTTATACTATTTATTTGTTTTTCTTATACTATAGAAATAGAAATAAATTGTTTTTCTTATACTATAGAAAGAAATAAACCTTTGAATTCAGCATTATTCCAAGACTCCTATTTCAAAGTCTATCTTTTAAGGGAAAAATGCAAATAAAAGTAACCCTTCTTTTCCCATTCCCTCTCTATTGCATGGGTGGAAGAACTAAAATAATAGAGGATTCTGAAAAAAAAAAATGGACCTTCGAAATCCAATTTTATGTGTAGCGCAAAGGAGTTGCGATTTCTTCTTATTCCTATAGAACATCTAGTAACAAGAATATGAAATCGTAAATAGCGAAAAATTCTTGTCTTGCGCGGTCTAAGTCTAAGGAAATAAAAAAAATTCGCTTATACAATTTCATCTACATCGAATTTATATATCAGAATAGCGGATAGAGGCATCATTAAAGGAGTCAGGTCTACTTACTTTATGCTTCTTTCCAATTTTATGGTGGATTTGATAAGAACCCTTTTTGCTTTCTTGATAAATAATCGACAAAAAAAGCGTTTTTTTTATATAACCTGCTTGTTTTATTATAATTATAACAAGTCCTATATGGAAATGCCCGCTAAAGAGAAAATCTATTTGATTGTCTCTCGGCCAATATCGATTTTTAGAAAGAAAAAACAAGAATTTTCTTCTTTTTTTATTAACATTAAGAAAAAAGAATATAATTAAAATGGAATTGGCAATATAATTTTTATAGACTTTTGAAAGAAAAAAAAGGGGTTTTTTGCAACCGTTATTTCTTATTTCTTGCCTATATCATATCACGGAAACCTTTCGCTTTGGAACGTGGAGAGATGGCTGAGTGGACTAAAGCGGCGGATTGCTAATCCGTTGTACAATTTTTTTGTACCGAGGGTTCGAATCCCTCTCTTTCCGCTCCCTTGGATCATTTGGGACTTTCGAATTGGAAAGAATTCTGACCCCCGGATTTTCTCATAGATAAATGTACGAAACAAATCCAATAAGAAAAAAAAAAACTGAATTTTTACTCCTCGCGTCCAGGATTCCGTCCTGGGTCATTAGATAAGAATCCAAAGATAAAGAGTGAAACAAAGAATATCACTACTGTATAAACAAAAAGTTTGAGAGTAAGCATTACATAATCTCCAAGATTTTTTTTTAAGGAATAGATTACCAGTTTTTCCTTACCACACGGATCCACTAGGATGGTTTTTTTTTATACCTAAAAATGCAAAAAAGAATTCTTGAAAAAAATTGCAAGAATTCTTTTATAATAAGCACTCTTATCAATAGCAAAAATAGGGTTAGGTGGTTAGGTATTGTGTAGGTACCTTTAGGTACCTGCTCAACCTAGGTGCAGGGGAGTAGAAAGGCTGATCCAAATTTATTGCTGTAGCTACCCATTCAATGTAGAAGAATTTAAATTTTAGAATCGAAGGTTCATAATATAAAAATATAAAACTTCTCGGCTTTTACCCATTTTAAAATTTTTTTGGAATGAACACATCATTCAATTTGGCATACAGAGTACTAAAGATTTCATCGAAAACTTACAGCAGCTTGCCAAACAAAGGCTAATAGAAAAAAGAATAGAGGTATAACAGGCATAATATCCACGATTGGATTGAAAATAGCATAAGCTTCGGGTAATTTGGCAAAGAAAAAACTAGTAGGATAAAGAACAGAATTAAAACAGATACAGGTTAAACTAAGTATATTAGGCATAACAAGCATTTCATTCTTGTAGAGTAAATAATTGGATTTTTCTTGAGTTATTTTTTTAAGGGAAAGAAGGAAAAGGCAGATTCAAAATCTTTTTTCTTCGGACTTTCCCAAACACAAAATACCTCCTTGTATTCGCACTCTCAAATGAGAGTGGAATAAATTCGACTTTCATATAATATCTTAATAGAATTCCATGTAATGATCAATGCATTTTTTTGATTCTATATTATCCGCATGTGTAGAATACTAGCAAGAGAATATCCCTCCTTTTTTATGTAATTGAAATGGTATTGACGAATAACAAATAAACATACTAGTGTTTATTAGTGTCGCATAAAACCCGAAATGGGGCGTGGCCAAGTGGTAAGGCAGCGGGTTTTGGTCCCGTTACTCGGAGGTTCGAATCCTTCCGTCCCAGATTGTTTCTGATGAAACAAACGGTGAAATCATATAGTATTCCGTACGAGACAAAAGTTTATTAAAGAGAATAATGATATCTTATTCTTTCTCAGAAAACATAATAAAGTCTTAAGTCCAGTCAAATTGACTATCTTTATTTTCATGAAAAAATGGGATCTATCAAGCACATTCAGGATATGCCTCTACTATAAAATCACTTAGTCATATTTTTTTCTTCCTTTTGGTATTCGAGTTGAAGAAGTACGAGAATTCTATAACTACCAAAAACTTTCAATCTTTTCATTGGAATAGTTTATTTAGTTATTATAGTTAATTGTTTTTGGTACTGAAAAAATATATTACTACTAGAATTCTAATTCTAGTAATTAAATTAATTAAACTTTTTTGGAGGTTGATAGTTTATTTATTGAGGAAGAGTCAATCCTTCTTTTCTCACTTCAAGATTGATCATCTCGAGCCATCCGTTGAGGGTGGAAATTTAAGAATAAATAAGTTTTAAGCAAACTTGTTTAGTCGTCTTTTTCAAACTATGTTTCATTCATATGATAGAATTTTAATATGGGTTTAAATAAATTGGATCTTGGCGGAGGCTTCCCGGATAAATACTTACTTTCTTTTATCCATATTGCTCCATAGATAGCAAGTTTTAATTAGTATAAAAAAACTAAACCAATGACTATTCATGATTCCATCCATATTGGATCAATTCTCTATACCACTTTGCAATGAAAAGAGGAATGTTTGTTATGGTAAAACTTCGTTTAAAACGATGTGGTAGAAAGCAACGTGCGACTTGAAGGACATGATCGATTGTGGATTTTGCTATCCATCATTTTCCATAGTAATGAAAATGCTCTTGGCTCGACATAGCCTGTTCTATTCGTTCCGAACCAAATTTGCGCTGGGTTTAAGTAACATAGTACACGATGGAGCTCGAGAGGACAGAATTTTTTTTATCAAGGGAAAGAATCTAGGGTTAGTGAAAACTAATAAATTAGGCCAACTTTGTCAGTCTATCCTTAATATAGAAATAAATCGAAAGGTTAAAATAAGAAGAAAGTCCAATAAAAGTATATCAGAATCAATCCCTCTTATTAGATTTCTATAGAAGAGATAAATGCTTTATCGAA
This sequence comes from Triticum urartu, assembly GCF_056163025.1. Taxonomy (NCBI): domain Eukaryota; kingdom Viridiplantae; phylum Streptophyta; class Magnoliopsida; order Poales; family Poaceae; genus Triticum; species Triticum urartu. Next base: position 1,544 of record NW_028259806.1, on the reverse strand, counting down.
GGAAATAAGAAAAAAGGGTATGTTGCTACTCTTTTGAAAGAAAAAAATAGGAATTCCCGAAGTAATGTCTAAACCCAAGGATTTCACAAATCAAAGATAAAGGATTCCAGAACAAGTAAACACAATTTTCAATTGTCTCAACAACAGAGTTGGATTAGAATAAGGAATAAAAGTCAATTCGTTCGAAATGAGACAAAGAAAAGAGTTTAAAGACGACTCAAAAATTTTGGAAGGATTTTGCCTTCGAAGTTTGTCAGGCAAAATTAGCCCACTTGAGTCATGAGTATAAATGAAATTTGTTTTTTCTGTAAGGAAATTAATGCACGTCATAGTCTAATTTCTATTATTATCGACAGAAATTCGAATCATTTTCTCGAGCCGTATGAGGAGAAAACCTCATATACGTTTCTAGGGGGGGGCGTTGTTTATCTACATCTATCCCAATAAGCTGTCTATCGAATCGTTGCAATTGATGTTCGATCTCGAAGAGAAGGAAGAGATCTTCAAAAAGTAGGTTTTTATGATCCGATAAAGAATCAAACTTGTTTAAATGTTCCAGCTATTCTCTATTTCCTTGAAAAGGGTGCTCAACCAACAAGAACTGTTTATGATATTTTAAGGAAGGCAGAATTCTTTAAAGAAAAAGAAAGAACTTTGAGTTAATTGAAGAACTAAATGAATCAAAAAATAGGATAGGAGAAGATTATTAGTATTCCTAGTTGTCTAATTATTTAGACACAATTTACCTCTTTTTTAATCCTATTTGGATTTATATTATATCGTGCCAATCCAACATAAGCCCCTATTTTATTTACTTTTTCTATCTAATTTGTTTTCTTACCATTGTATTTCCATTGACAAAGGTCTATTGAACAAATAGAATTTGTAGATAGATGGGTCTCTTTATCCTCACTCCATATTCAATTTTTCCGCCTACACTTCGCTCAAATGATAAGGGTGTTCCTCTTGCATGTATTCTCATACAATATAATATATATTTTTTATAATATATATTTTTTGTTAATAAAAATCGCTAAAAATAAGGAGAATTTGGCCATCGTGATTAGGGTCGCTCTTTTTTTAACTTTACTTTAGTGGAATTTCACCGGACCTGTTCGTTTTGGCATTTGAGTGTTTTTCATGGTCGATAAAAAAAATCTTTTGATGTCTTGCTAGTTCAATGTTTTGACAGAAGCGCGCGGTGTAATTCCATTGATTTTTGGATTTCGATCGTATCTAAGATCCTTTTTTTATCTGGGTTGCTAACTCAATGGTAGAGTACTCGGCTTTTAAGTGCGACTATGATCTTTTACACATTTGGATGAAACAACAAATTCGTCCAGACTCTTGGTAGAGTCTAGAAGACCACGACTGATCCTCAAAGGTAATGAATGGAAAAAATAGCATGTCGTAATAAAATCAATCTTTTTTGAATGGAATCCAAAATTACGATTTTCTGGGTCTAATGAATAAATGGATAGAGCCTGGCTCCAATTCTGGTAAAATAAAAAGCAACGAGCTGAACTTCCTAATTGGAATGATTC
>NW_028259805.1:0-30884 GCF_056163025.1 Triticum urartu | reverse complement strand
GATTTTTTTCTTTTTTCCATTGATCATTATTCTATTTATTCTGACCTCCGTACTTCGATCGAGATATTGGACATAGAATGCCACTCTTTAAAAAGGAAAAAAGGAGTAATCAGCTGTGACACGAAAAAAAACGAATCCTTTTGTAGCTCATCATTTATTGGCAAAGATAGAAAAGGTCAATATGAAGGAGGAGAAAGAAACAATAGTAACGTGGTCCCGGGCATCTAGCATTCTACCCACAATGGTTGGCCATACAATCGCGATTCATAATGGAAAGGAACATATACCTATTTACATAACAAATCCTATGGTAGGTCGCAAATTGGGGGAATTCGTGCCTACTCGGCATTTCACGAGTTATGAAAATGCAAGAAAGGATACTAAATCTCGTCGTTAACTGAATTCTGAATAGAAAGATTAAGAAGAAAAAAAGATTCAAAATAAAGTAAAGGTAGGCGGGGAATAACCTTATTTATGACAAGTTTCAAACTAGTAAAGTATATCCCTAGGATAAAGAAGAAGAAAAGTGGGCTAAGGAAACTCGCAAGGAAAGTTCCAACCGATCGTCTACTTAAGTTCGAGAGAGTTTTCAAAGCACAAAAACGTATCCCTATGTCTGTTTTCAAAGCACAAAGAGTTCTTGACGAGATTCGCTGGCGTTACTACGAGGAAACTGTTATGATACTGAACCTCATGCCCTATCGAGCATCTTATCCCATCTTAAAGTTGGTTTATTCGGCAGCCGCAAATGCTACTCATTATAGGGATTTCGACAAAGCGAATTTATTTATTACTAAAGCCGAAGTCAGTAGGAGTACTATTATGAAGAAATTCAGACCTCGAGCTCGAGGACGTAGTTTCCCCATAAAAAAAAGCATGTGTCATATAACAATTGTACTAAATATAGTAAAGAAATCTAAATAACCTTTAGATCCATCTAAGATTTCGATTCCCAGTAAAAAAAATATAGAATAGAAAAATATGGGACAAAAAATAAATCCACTCGGTTTCAGACTTGGTACAACCCAAAAACACCATTCCTTTTGGTTCGCACAACCAAAAAATTATTCTGAAGGTCTACAGGAAGATAAAAAAATAAGGGATTGTATCAAGAACTATATACAAAAGAATAGGAAAAAGGGCTCGAATAGAAAAATAGAATCAGACTCAAGTTCCGAAGTAATTACACATAATAGAAAAATGGACTCAGGTTCAAGTTCCGAAGTAATTACACATATAGAAATCCAAAAAGAAATCGATACGATCCACGTCATAATCCATATTGGATTCCCAAATTTATTAAAGAAAAAAGGAGCAATCGAAGAATTAGAGAAAGATCTACAAAAGGAAATTAACTCTGTAAACCAGAGATTTAATATTTCTATCGAAAAAGTTAAAGAACCTTATAGACAGCCTAACATTCTTGCAGAATATATAGCTTTCCAATTAAAAAATAGAGTTTCATTCCGAAAGGCAATGAAAAAAGCCATTGAATTAACTAAAAAAGCAGATATAAGGGGAGTAAAAGTAAAAATTGCGGGTCGTCTCGGAGGAAAAGAAATTGCACGCGCCGAATCTATTAAAAAGGGTAGACTTCCCCTCCAAACAATTCGCGCTAAAATTGATTATTGCTGCTATCCAATTCGGACTATCTATGGAGTATTAGGTGTAAAAATTTGGATATTCGTAGACGAAGAATAAGTAATCTTGTCTTCGGATTCTGTCCATTGATAGAATAAAAAATGACAAGAGACTTTTTTCCTGAAATCCCTGCAAAAGAAGAAATTATACCTCTTTCTATAAGATTTAATGAAAATTGATAAATCATTTAATATAATTGCTATGCTTAGTGTGTGACTCGTTATTTTTTTCTTTTTTTTAAGAAAAAAACTTAGTAATTATAGAAAATTAACTAATAACCAACCTATTGCTTCGTATTGTCGAGATCCTAACTAAGAAACAGTCACTATATGAATAAATACCTCTATCATAACATAAATGAGTAGATGTGTCATATAGTTGTAGCAACTGCAATTTTTTCTCTAAAAAAGAAAAGGGATTCTAGGTTGTGAAGCAAAACTAAAGGGATGTGGATAAAGGGAGGGATGATAGAAAGAAGGAAGAGGAAATAAATAAGATATAGGATTCCACTATGTATGGTCTATGAATTACATCATAAAAGGCAATGTGATAAAGCATCAATATAATAAAAATAATAGAGAATTAAAAATTGTAACTTGAAACAAGAACTACAAATTTAAAGCAATAATAAAGAGCCGCCCGGGTTAATAAAACTGAGAAAATTAACTCGGAAAGAAATTTTTTGGAAGCTCCGTTGCGGGATTCAGACCTAACCATTCAAGGAGAAGCAGTGGGAACGACAGAACCTATGATTCCATAGGATTTTATTGAAAAGAATCCTAACACTTCATTGGGTGGGATGGCGGAACAAACCAAAAAAATTGTCTTATTTGGTAAGTTTATAAATTAACAAATAAGACAGGAAAGAGTAAATATTCGCCCGCGAAATTCTTATTGAATTAGAATACTTTACCGCGATTCAATAAGAGTAAAAATAAGGATTTTTTTAAGAAGGATTACATTATCTATAAATATAGAATTTAGATAAATATACACACACATCTGGATATATTCTAGATCTTCTTTTTTGACTATATATTATATTTTTCTGTTTTAACAAATTCAATATAAAAAAAACCGAACTTTTTCTATTATCTATTAATGTGTATCTATCCGTACCGTAATATTTTGGAATATTATGAATTAGAGAAATTTACATGCTTTCTGATTCCATTCGCGAGGAGCTGGATGAGAAGAAACTCTCATGTCCAGTTTTGCAGTAGAGATGGAACTAAGAAAGAGAACCATCGACTATAACCCCAAAAGAACCAGATTTCGCAAACAACATAGAGGAAGAATGAAAGGAAAATCCTGCCGAGGCAATCGTATTTGTTTTGGTAGATATGCTCTTCAAGCACTTGAACCCGCTTGGATCACGGCGAGACAGATAGAAGCAGGACGAAGAGCAATAACACGATATGCACGTCGTGGTGGAAAAATATGGGTACGTATATTTCCCGACAAACCGGTTACACTAAGACCCACGGAAACACGTATGGGCTCGGGAAAGGGGTCCCCCGAATATTGGGTATCCGTTGTTAAACCTGGTCGTATACTTTATGAAATGGGGGGAGTATCTGAAACTGTAGCTAGAGCAGCTATCTCCATAGCTGCCAGTAAAATGCCCATACGAAGTCAATTTATTCGATTAGAGATATAGAACCCTAAAAGGGGTATGGAAGATAAAAAAAAATGCTCGGTTTTTCTTTCTGGAAAGACAATATTTCTTTCATCCTTTTGCATTGAAATAACAAATTGAAATCAAAATAATATGATTCAACCTCAGACCCTTTTAAATGTAGCAGATAATAGTGGAGCTCGAAAATTGATGTGTATTCGAGTCATAGGAGCTGCTGGTAATCAGCGATATGCTCGTATTGGTGATGTTATTGTTGCTGTAATCAAAGACGCATTGCCCCAAATGCCTCTAGAAAGATCCGAAGTAATTCGAGCTGTAATTGTACGTACATGTAAAGAGTTCAAATGCGAAGACGGTATAATAATCCGCTATGATGACAATGCTGCGGTTATAATTGATCAAAAAGGCAATCCAAAAGGAACTCGAGTTTTTGGCGCGATTGCCGAGGAATTGAGAGAATTGAATTTTACCAAAATAGTTTCATTAGCTCCTGAAGTATTATAAATACTAGTAGGCGAAATTGAGACCAAAGAATTAATTTAGTAGATTGTGTTTTACGTATATGTTTTAAAATCCAAAATGAAAAAAAAAAAAAGAAAACATGTTGATTATAGAAAAATTAGGAGGAACCTAGAATTAGAGTCTTATGGGCAAGGACACTATTGCTGATTTACTAACCTCTATAAGAAATGCGGACATGAATAAAAAAGGAACAGTTCGAGTAGTATCTACAAATATTACCGAAAACATTGTTAAAATACTTCTACGAGAGGGTTTTATTGAAAGTGTTCGGAAACATCAGGAACGTAACAGATATTTCTTGGTTTCAACTTTGCGACATCAAAAGAGAAAGACTATAAAAGGAATATATAGAACAAGAACCTTTTTAAAGCGTATCAGCCGACCCGGCTTACGAATTTATACCAACTATCAAGGAATTCCTAAAGTTTTGGGTGGAATGGGAATTGCTATTCTTTCTACTTCTCGAGGAATAATGACAGATCGAGAAGCTCGACTAAACAGAATTGGGGGAGAAGTCTTATGTTATATATGGTAATCGCCCCGCCTATAGTGCTCGAATTCTATCTCGCCCTTCCTATTTTTAAAATAAAAATAGAAAAATAGGAGAAAAAAAATATGACAGAAAAAAAAAATAGGAGAGAAAAAAAAAACCCGAGAGAAGCAAAAGTAACTTTCGAAGGTTTAGTTACGGAAGCCCTACCCAATGGAATGTTCCGCGTTCGGCTAGAGAATGACACCATCATCCTAGGCTATATTTCAGGAAAGATACGGTCTAGTTCTATACGAATACTGATGGGGGATAGGGTCAAAATTGAAGTAAGTCGTTATGATTCAAGCAAGGGACGTATAATTTATAGACTTCCCCATAAGGATTCGAAGCGTATCGAAGACTCGAAGGATAGCGAAGATTTGAAGGATAGCGAAGATTTGAAGGATACCAAAGATTCAAAGGATTAGGTTTTTCTTTTTTTTTCTAGGGTAATAAATTCTAAGTTCTAAAATTCAAGCGAAGAGACTTATTTTTTCCAAAAGATTAGATTCATAGTTTAAAAAAGGATACGGAAATATGAAAATAAGAGCTTCCGTTCGTAAAATTTGTACAAAATGTCGACTGATTCGTAGGCGTGGACGAATTAGAGTCATTTGCTCTAATCCGAAGCATAAACAAAGACAGGGGTAATCTTTCGAAAAAGAACTTTACTTTCTAAAAAGTAAAAAAAAGTACCCGCGGAAATGTTCCAATTCCAAATAAAATAATTTCATTTAAAATAATTAAAGTAAAGGGTTTATTTTACCCTGAAACGGATATCTTTGTATCTTTTTTTCTTTTTTTTATTTCTAACTCATATTTATGAGATAATAAAATATGGCAAAAGCTATACCAAAAATTGGTTCACGTAAGAAAGTGCGTATTGGTTTACGTAGGAATGCACGTTTTAGTTTACGGAAGAGTGCACGTAGAATAACAAAAGGGGTTATTCATGTTCAAGCTAGTTTCAACAATACCATTATAACTGTTACAGACCCACAAGGTCGGGTGGTTTTTTGGTCCTCGGCCGGTACTTGTGGATTCAAAAGCTCAAGAAAAGCATCACCCTATGCTGGTCAAAGAACAGCAGTAGATGCTATTCGTACAGTAGGTTTGCAACGAGCAGAAGTTATGGTAAAGGGCGCTGGTAGTGGAAGAGATGCCGCATTACGAGCCATTGCTAAAAGTGGTGTGCGATTAAGTTGTATACGCGATGTAACACCTATGCCGCATAATGGATGTCGACCGCCTAAAAAAAGACGTCTGTAAAAGAATTAACCCGCTTTCAACTTTCATTTCAAGAGAAATAAACGATTCAATGATAAAATAATAATACTAGTCTATTATGGTTCGAGAGGAGGTAGCAGGATCCACTCAAACACTACAGTGGAAGTGTGTTGAATCAAGAGTAGATAGTAAGCGCCTTTATTATGGTCGTTTCATTCTGTCCCCGCTTAGAAAAGGTCAAGCGGACACCGTCGGTATTGCCTTGCGAAGAGCTTTACTTGGAGAAATAGAAGGAACATGTATCACACGTGCAAAATTTGGGAGCGTGCCGCACGAGTATTCTACAATAGCAGGTATTGAAGAATCCGTACAAGAAATTTTACTAAATTTGAAAGAAATTGTATTGAGAAGTAATCTCTATGGAGTTAGAGACGCATCCATTTGCGTCAAAGGTCCTAGATACATAACTGCTCAAGATATCATCTTACCGCCTTCCGTAGAAATCGTTGATACGGCACAACCTATAGCTAACTTGACAGAGCCCATTGATTTCTGTATTGATTTACAGATCAAGAGAGATCGTGGATATCAGACAGAACTCAGAAAGAACTATCAAGATGGAAGTTATCCTATAGATGCTGTATCCATGCCTGTTCGAAATGTGAATTATAGTATTTTTTCTTGTGGGAATGGAAATGAAAAACACGAGATACTTTTTCTAGAAATATGGACTAATGGAAGTTTAACCCCTAAGGAAGCACTTTATGAGGCTTCTCGTAATTTGATTGATTTATTTCTTCCTTTTCTACACGCGGAGGAAGAGGGCGCTAGTTTCGAAGAAAATAAAAACAGGTTTACTCCACCCCTTTTTACTTTTCAAAAAAGATTAACTAATCTAAAGAAAAACAAAAAAGGAATTCCATTGAATTGTATTTTTATTGATCAATTAGAATTGACTTCTAGAACGTATAATTGTCTAAAAAGGGCCAATATACATACACTATTGGACCTTTTGAGTAAGACTGAAGAAGATCTTCTGAGAATTGACAGTTTTCGTATGGAAGATAGAAAACATATATGGGACACTCTAGAGAAGCATCTCCCAATTGATTTACTTAAGAATAAACTCTCGTTTTAAATCCATTGCAATTTTTTTTCTTCTTCTTTTTCGAGTTAGAATAAAAAGAAAACAATTTAGCATCTTTGGTACAATCTATATTTTCGCGAAATGGATCATAATAAAATGGATTTTAGGTATCTAGGGAAGATTCACTTGGAAGTAACTATTTCCTAGATACCTATGGTACTTCACGGTTGAATGAATCAAAAAATATCTAAAAAAGACCTAAAGTTAATGATTTATCAATGGGTAATGTTGCTCCAATACCTAACCAAAGAGCTACTACAGTACCGATTAAAAAAACGGTCGTAGCTACTGGGCGGCGAAATGGATTTTGGAATTTATTGACATTCTCTAGAAAAGGTACTGTCAATAATGCCTGTTGGCACAGAAACCATTAAAAGAACGCCCAATAACTTATTGGGTACCGTACGGAGTATTTGAAACACGGGAAAGAAGTACCACTCGGGTAATATTTCCAGAGGAGTTGCAAACGGATCTGCCGGTTCACCAATCATTGATGGCTCGAGAACCGCTAAACCTACATTACATGCAATAGTACCTAGAATTACTACTGGAAAAATATATAAAAGATCGTTGGGCCATGCGGGTTCCCCGTAATAATTATGTCCCATCCCTTTAGCTAATTTAGCTCTTAATACAGGATCATTTAAGTCTGGTTTCTTTGTTATTGGGATAGGTGAACTCTTTAGGATCCATCCCCCAAAGGAACCGGACATGAGAATTTATCATCATCCGGCTCGAGCAAGAGTGAAAGAAATAAGACCGCGGAAGATCCTTAATAGAATTAAGGTTTATAATGACTCAATGACTCTAGGCAAGAAAAGCTTTATCAGATTCTCTTTTCCGAAGTTGCACCTACAACTACTCATTGAAAATAATCCTATTCTTATGGGTAAATGCTCAATATCCAAGTGGGCTTACAAATTTGATCATGATCAATTGCTTTGTGGATTGTCTCATGTCTCTTGATTAGTTGGTATTTATCCCCTCAATATCGCAAGTTTCTTACCTCCAAACAAAATATTTACTTGTTACTAATAAAAAATCAAAAAGTTTAGCCTACATTCTTCCTTAGATCCCTTCTTTTACTCCGATAGTATTGCGGATCACAATCGATGCAAAGAAAATGAATGCATTTCCATACTATAATAAAAAGGTAAGTGTAATAAATAGAGAACTGGATCATGTCACATGACTTATTCCATTTCTACTCTATGGGATCTTACGGAGCCTGTTCATGGATGACATGGTTGCGGTATGATCATAGAAGATATTCTCCTCAAGTGAACCAGCCTATCCTTCCTAGGTAGGGGACTTACATGTTGATTGGATGCGGAGACACCTTTGGTTGTGAATTCTAATGTGGCAGATCCAATTCTTTATCTGCATGGCCAAATCAATAATTCAAGTCACACACTCCCATAATCCGCCTTTTTTCTTTCGTAAAATTAACTTCAACTATTTGTATTGTATAAAAATACTTTGGAGTTGAAGAGAAGTATCCAAATGACATGTGTTATTTTACAATAACCCATGCTTGTAGCAATGAAATACCAAAACCTACCCGATATGATATATGATAATTATAATTCTCTATGATATGCCTTCCCTATAAAGGACCCGAAATACCTTGCTTACGTATCATTGGAAAGTGCATTAACATAAATACGGCAGTAAGCAGAGGCAGTACAAAGGTATGTAAACTATAAAAACGAGTCAAAGTGGATTGGCCCACACTAGCACTTCCGCGTAATAACTCCACTAAAGGCGATCCTATTACCGGAATGGCGTCAGGTACACCTGTCACAATTTTGACTGCCCAATAGCCAATTTGATCCCAAGGCAAAGAATAACCAGTTACACCAAATGATGCAGTCAAAACAGCCAAAACCACACCTGTGACCCAAGTTAATTCGCGGGGTTTTTTAAATCCCCCTGTGAGATACACACGAAATACATGCAGGATCATCATTAAAACCATCATACTTGCTGACCATCGATGAACTGATCGGATTAACCAACCAAAGTTGGCCTCGGTCATTATGTATTGAACCGAGGAAAAAGCCTCTGTAACGGTTGGTCGGTAGTAAAAAGTCATAGCAAAACCGGTAGCGACTTGTACTAGAAAACAAGTAAGTGTAATTCCCCCTAAACAATAAAATATGTTGACATGGGGAGGAACATATTTACTAGTTATATCATCTGCAATTGCCTGAATCTCAAGACGTTCCTCAAACCAATCATATACTTTATTGAGATAGGTAACTAACCCGAGTCCCCCTCTAAGAGCCGTATATGAAAATTTCATCTCGTACGGCTCAAGCAGAAACACAAAAATTTTCAACGAATATTAGAAAAAAGGTTCAAAACTTCATCAGCCACTGAATTGGGTCGATTTGCCTTGAAGATATCAAATAAGAAAAATCCGGAATATCTTCTTTGTGATGATAATGCCAAAAAATCTCAAGTTGGCGCGTCTTTCTTTCTTCCTTTCCCTTATGTTGGTCATTAGAGGCTTCTTGACTTTTCTCTTCCCTATAAAGGATTTGTTTTTTTATGCGTAATATAGAAATTATCTTGTTGAGATCCTATGAATCAGTTCAATTAAAACCTTAGATTCATACTAGAGCCACGATGATTTAGTCTCAAGCTAAACAAAAGGCAAGGGTTCTTCGAATAAGAACCGCTTGATAATCATTTATTGAATCAGTGTAATGACTCGACAAAATCGAGAGAAAAAAAGTTGTCTTTTGGGCAAACAAAATTGGAAGGAAGAAAATTTCTTTTTTATTTTTATTTAAGAACTACTTGAATTTTTCAGTCTGGTTGCGAGGTCTTAATAGTGAGTATGAATCATAGTTCCATTTTTTTTTGATCCACTCTATCTATTTCGTGTTCCAGATACTAGAATAAATAATATCTGACGAATTAGAATCATCTTGATAGAGATAACAGGCCCTTTCTATGTATTATCAATAGGATCAATTCTAACAAGTCACACACTCATATTCCAGAGATACCGAAACAAAAAAATTCCGCGGTCGAACTACCATAATATCTAGAAATGTAGATCTTAAACTAGAAAGGCTTTTTTGGATGGAAAAACTCTGACTTCCTAGTTTTAGTTAGTAGAAACCTAATTGGTTAAAATTCCGTCCAGTAAAACGGAAGAATTATAAATTTCTAAAATGATAGATAGGAATATAGCGAATAAAGCCATTGCGATCCCCATAAAAGGAGTAGTCCCCCAACCCGGGGCGACTTTCCCATATTCCGAATTCAAGGGTTTCAGTAAACTACCTGCACCAGTTCGTTTTGGCCTAGGTTTAGAACTATCTTCAACGGTTTGTGTAGCCATAAATTCTATTTAATCATTGGTGTTGACTTTGTATACTATTCCGTTGTAGTTGTAAATACACGATCTTTTCGTAGATCCATTGTAATCTTGAAATTCTATAAAAATGGAAACAGCAACTTTAGTCGCCATCTCCATATCTGGTTTACTTGTAAGCTTTACTGGGTATGCCTTATATACCGCGTTTGGGCAACCCTCTCAACAATTAAGAGATCCATTCGAAGAACACGGAGACTAATTTAAGTAAGAAGTCTCCCAGATAGGGGGACTTCTTACTTAAATGAAATTATTTTATTCTTTTAGTTGGAGTTGGTGGAACCTTAGGTGGTTCTCGGAAGAAGATAGCGAAAAAAATTATCCCTAAAGTCGAAACTAAAAGGAACGTATAAACCAATGCTTCCATAGATTCGATCCTGGTTTATTTACAATTATAACTTCCACACCTATTCATTTGTCATTTGGGATAATTTCCCATATAAAGAAAGAAAAAGAGTCAAAGAAAGGATGGGAGATGTTTCCCATGTCAAATCAAAAAAGAGAGGTGAAAGATACTATAACAATGTGTATCAAACTGCCTGTTTCCTTGTAGTTGGATCTCCCACTTTTTGGAATGTTCCAAATTCCACTTGAGCATCCAAATCTGGATCAATACCAGCAAAAACATCTCGGAACAATGTTCTAGCGCCATGCCAAATGTGTCCGAAAAAGAAGAGCAAAGCAAAGGTAGCATGACCAAAAGTGAACCAACCCCTTGGACTGCTGCGAAAAACACCATCAGATTTCAAAGTAGCCCGGTCTAATTCAAAAATTTCCCCTAATTGAGAACGCCTCGCATATTTTTTTACAGTAGCAGGATCAGAATAACTTACTCCATTAAGTTCGCCACCATAGAACTCCACCGTTACACCTACTTGTTCAACACTATATTTGGATTCTGCTCTTCTAAAAGGAACGTCTGCTCTAACAATTCCCTCCTCATCTACCAAAACAACCGGAAATGTTTCAAAAAAAGTAGGCATACGGCGTACAAAAAGCTCACGTCCTTCTTTATCTCTAAAGACGGGATGTCCTAACCATCCAACAGCTATTCCATCCCCATTGTCCATTGAGCCTGCTCTGAATAATCCCCCTTTTGCCGGATTATTACCAATATAATCATAAAAGGCTAATTTTTCGGGAATTTTAGACCAAGCTTCTGATAAACTAAGATTTTCGGCTAAACCATTGCTAACTCTTCGATATATTTCTTGCTGAAAGTATCCCTGATCCCACTGATAACGAGTAGGCCCAAATAATTCGATTGGGGTCGTTGCTGACCCATACCACATAGTTCCAGCAACTACGAAAGCTGCAAAAAAAACAGCAGCGATACTACTGGAAAGTACAGTTTCAATATTGCCCATACGTAATCCTTTATATAGACGTTGAGGCGGACGGACACTAAGATGGAATAAGCCCGCTAATATACCCAATGTACCCGCAGCAATATGATGAGAAGCTATTCCCCCCGGAACAAAAGGATCAAAACCTTCTGCACCCCACGCTGGATTTACAGCTTGTACTTTTCCAGTTAGTCCATAAGGATCGGATACCCATATCCCAGGACCATACAAACCCGTTACATGAAATGCCCCAAAGCCAAAGCAAGCCACCCCTGCAAGAAATAAATGAATTCCAAAGATCTTGGGCAAATCCAAAGAGGGTTTTCCCGTCCGCTCATCAGAGAATATTTCTAGGTCCCAATATACCCAATGCCAGATCGCTGCCAAGAAACACAAGCCAGAAAACACAATATGCGTACCTGCCACACCTTCATAACTCCAAATACCCGGATTTGTTACAGTTCCTCCTGAAATACTCCAACCACCCCACGAATCCGTTATTCCTAAACGAGTCATGAAGGGAATTACGAACATACCTTGTCTCCACATTGGATCCAGAACAGGATCAGAGGGATCAAAAACTGCTAATTCGTATAAAGCCATTGAGCCAGCCCAACCAGAAACTAGAGCTGTGTGCATTATATGCACCGCAAGCAATCGACCCGGATCATTCAATACGACAGTATGAACACGATACCAAGGCAAACCCATGGAAATACCCCTTTAGCAAAGAAAAATAGACACGATGTCGCTTTATTTTATCGCATTGAAAAAGACTATCCATATCCTATGTACCTAACCCTTCTAGGGGATTCTGTGTCAGAAAGCGCGAATATTTATTTCATTCCATTAAAAATAAGAAGCCAATTCTGTTCATAAGAAGAAAGAGAAGCAGATCTATTCTATACTCGATAAGTGCCAATATGCAATGGGTAACTTGGCCAATTTGGAAAAAACGAAGAATAGATCGCTACCCCTCTTTGTTTAGCATTCAAATCACCCATTCCCTTTTCTTTATTCAATCTGTCTTACATTCCTTATATGTATAACCTTTCAATCTACGTATTAATAGAATCTATAATATTCATATAGAATAAGAATAAAAATTAAGACAATAAACTGCGGATTCTTTCTTTCTGTTCCATTCTTACGTTTCCATATTAAAGTGTGGTTTTCTTACTTAAATTTAATAATATTAATCTAATATGCCCATTGGTGTTCCAAAAGTACCTTACCGGATTCCTGGAGATGAAGAAGCGACTTGGGTTGACTTATACAATGTTATGTATCGAGAAAGGACACTTTTTTTAGGTCAAGAGATTCGTTGCGAGATCACGAATCATATTACAGGTCTCATGGTATATCTGAGTATAGAAGATGGAATTAGTGATATTTTTTTGTTTATAAACTCCCCAGGCGGGTGGCTAATCTCAGGAATGGCTATTTTTGATACGATGCAAACGGTGACACCAGATATATATACAATATGCCTCGGAATAGCCGCCTCCATGGCGTCCTTCATTCTGCTTGGAGGAGAACCCACCAAGCGTATAGCATTCCCTCACGCGAGGATTATGCTTCACCAACCTGCTAGTGCTTATTATCGGGCAAGGACACCAGAATTTTTACTAGAAGTAGAAGAGTTACACAAAGTTCGCGAAATGATCACAAGGGTTTATGCAGTAAGAACAGGCAAGCCTTTTTGGGTTGTATCCGAAGACATGGAAAGGGATGTTTTTATGTCAGCAGACGAAGCCAAAGCTTATGGACTTGTCGATATTGTAGGGGATGAAATGATTGACAAGCACTGCGATACTGATCCAGTGTGGTTTCCAGAAATGTTTAAGGATTGGTAGTGTCCGGATTTCTTGTAAAGTTATTTCACAGCTAAATTCGTGTTTTCCTCGATTTAATAGAAAATAGAAAGACTTCATGATGAGCAATCATCAGGTTAAGATGGATCTAAACCAATCCATTTTTTTCTATATACATACAACATGCCGACGGTTAAACAACTTATTAGAAACGCAAGACAGCCAATACGAAATGCTCGAAAAACGGCCGCGCTTAAAGGATGCCCTCAGCGTCGAGGAACATGTGCTAGGGTGTATGTGCGACTCGTTCAGATCATGACTTCAAACAAATATAAAAAAAATTGAAGTATCCATGATTAGTACCAATGAATAGGATATAGCTTCTCTATCCTAGATTTCTATGGTATATGGAATTTATGGTTTCCTTTGGTGCAAATCCAATTATCTAAATTGGAAATAAGAAGCAATTCTCCCATTGGTAGCAAATGGTTATCCATTAAGCGGAGGAAATAGTAATAAAAAGAAAAAGGCTTATGCTCCTTTATCTTAAAAGAACGGACTAACAGGGTCAGCTACTTAGCCAACTTTCATAATTAAATACCGTCACTGTATGGATAACTCTTATTGTGAAAAGAGCTATTTACTCTATAATGGATAGGTAGAGCCAAAGAATGTGGACTATACAAGTTCGCAATACCTTTTGATGAAAGAAAGGGCTCCGGTGTATAGAGAGGGCCTCACCGTTTAAAAGGGAACCATAGAAACGATGGAACCCACTATTTTTTTTAGTATTATTAGAATGAATTTGTTATTTCGTATAGAAATAACTGAACGGAGTGGAATAAAAAATCGTGGTTGGGAAGGTTACTATAGCAAAAGCCATTGGAATTAATATTTTATATATCGGAATAATTAGTTTTGTTATTAATGAGAAAAAGGGTGGCTAAAAGAAGAGAAATCATTAGTTATTCATTAAGGTTAATTTGATTCAATGACCAGAGTTCCGCGAGGATATATAGCCCGGAGACGACGAACAAAAATGCGTTCATTTGCCTCAAACTTTAGAGGGGCTCATTTAAGACTTAATCGAATGATTACCCAACAGGTAAAAAGAGCTTTTGTTTCCTCTCATCGAGATAGAGGTAGGCAAAAGAGGGATTTTCGTCGTTTGTGGATCACTCGGATAAACGCAGCAACGCGGGTATATAAAGTATTCGATAGTTATAGTAAATTAATACACAACCTGTACAAGAAGAAATTGATTCTTAATCGTAAAATGCTTGCACAAGTAGCTGTATCAAATCCAAATAATCTTTACACGATTTCCAATAAAATAAAGATCATCAATTAAAGGTATAAATAAAGTAATATACTGGAATAATAAAAGATGAATTCCCGGAGAGGGAACTCCGGGAAGATACAATAAATTAAGATTAAGTGGTAGGAATCAACGAGCTGGATTACTTTCTTTATAATATATATAGGTCTGGCCCTTTCGAATTCGAATAAAACATCAACAATCGGAACTTAAGTTCCGGTTGTTGTTTCTTAAATTTTGGTTGTTGTTTCTTAAGTTTCGATTGGAATTGTACTTTTGCGTTAATTGAGGAATATGTCTATTTTTTCTGGGTCTAGAACCTGTAATTATTGAAATTGACTGGGCTTGAAATTGCTTTTCGTTCTCATAGTTACGAAACGGTAAGAAAGATAAAATACGAGCCTGTTTTATAGCAAGAGTAATTAATCGTTGTTGTTTCAAGGTTAATCTATTTATTCGTCTCGATAATATTTTTCCTTGTTCACTAATAAATCTATTAATTAAACTCATGTTTCTATAATCAATTCGATCTCCCGGGCCAATCCGGGGACGCCTACGAAAAGGTTGTTTAGATTTACGAAAAGGTTGCTTGAATTTACGAAAAGTTTGCTTGGATTTACGAAAGGGTTGCTTGGATTTATTAAAAGTTTGCTTGGATTTACTAAAGGGTTGCTTAGATTTAAGAAAAGGTTGTTTAGATGTATACATGATTTATTCCTTATTTAAAATTTGAAAATTTGAAAATTCACTTCTTTATTTTATTAATTTAGGATCCAGAAGAAGTAGTTTTTCTTTGATCCATATCTTATTTGATTCATATTATAGTATATGAATACCCTCTATACATATGAAATAATATCTACCGGAAATCAGATGAGTTGATTTGTATTTTGTATTCTATACTATGTTTTCTTTATATATTAAATATGAAGTTCTTACTCTTTCTGTTGTTTGGAAAGATCAAACACACGATGTTCCTATTTCTTTATTTCGTGATGAGTCGTATGCTTGCGACAATAACGACAAAATTTTTTGAATTCTAATTGTCCGGGTGTATTGTGGCGATTCTTTTGAGTACTATATCTAGAAATCCCCGTCGATTCCTCATTGGCACCTTTTCGAACACAACTGATGCATTCCAAAATAACTCTGATTCTAACATCTTTTCTCCTTGGCCATGAACCTCCTTTTCTTTTTGGATTGACTTAACTTAATTCTTCTACTTATTCTTTTATTCTTCTATTTTGAATCCGAAGAAGAAGAATAAAATTCATTAGAATAATTTTTTTTTATTCTTTAATTAAGTAATAAAAAATAGAGAAATAATTAAAGAATACAATCCTTGTCGAATTAGCAAAGATTTTGGTTCGAAATCCTTTCATTTAATTAGCCAGCCCCGCCTTTTCTATGCTCTGATTTCTGAGGCCTTATTTAGCTTGGGTACCCCTTTAAATTGAATTTCTATTTTCAAAAATGGGGTTTACCAAATTTTTAATGACTCTGAGGTTCAACCCAATCCATCTTTTCTTTCTTTTTCCTTCCGATACTAAAAAAAGATTGAAAAGGATCAAATTTTGTCATATCACGAAGAAATCTATCCCTC
This sequence comes from Triticum urartu, assembly GCF_056163025.1. Classification (NCBI taxonomy): domain Eukaryota; kingdom Viridiplantae; phylum Streptophyta; class Magnoliopsida; order Poales; family Poaceae; genus Triticum; species Triticum urartu. Next base: position 14,710 of record NW_028259805.1, on the reverse strand, counting down.
CCATAGCAATAACTAGAATTAAAAAAAAGGGAATGACAAAGCATCTGGGAATAAACGATTAATTTCTATCAATAAACCTGCTAAAGCACCAAACCATAGAGTACTTAGCACGGGTGCTACAGAGAGATATGTTTTTATATCCCGCATTGAAAATCCTCCTTCCTTGTTGGAATACATATATGATCATAAACTCTTGCCCAAGATTGTTATGCTATATATAAAATGAACCATATCGACGAAATTTTCCTATCCCTAAAAAAGAAAAAGATGACCCCTTCTTCCTATATATTACCAAGGAAAAGTAATCCTTCTTTTATAGGCGAAATTATATTGGATTTTATATGTATATAATTCCTTAATTATATGAGACCAAAAAGAAGAAATGACACGAGGGTTCTATATATAGATAGAGAAAGAAAGAAGAAGAAAATTATGATGTGGAAAAGAAGACAGGAATTGTGTACAATGGCATTGTACAACAATTTAATTTGGAAAAGGGATGTAGCGCAGCTTGGTAGCGCGTTTGTTTTGGGTACAAAATGTCACAGGTTCAAATCCTGTCATCCCTACCTATTACTTCTTTCTTCTTTATAGGCAGTAGCGACGAGATCAATTAAAGTAAAGTGGGTATAACTTGAATTTGTGGAGACTATACGTACGTGAGATACATTAGGAATAGAAAAAGATTTTCTTTTTGAATGAATGAAAGCGCTCTTAGTTCAGTTCGGTAGAACGCGGGTCTCCAAAACCCGATGTCGTAGGTTCAAATCCTACAGAGCGTGATTCCATCTATTTTATGTCGAAGCAGAGTAAAATAACTTAACAAAATTGAATTGTAACTCCAATTTCAATTTGACCTCCTCTCTGGTCTGGAGGAGGTCAATCAAAAAAAAAAAATGACTCAATCAAAGATCCAACTGATCCCCACGCCTGTATTGCAAATACGCAGTCACGAATAATCCCGCTAAAGTAATAGGAATTAGGCCTAAGACGATTCCAAATAGAAAAACTTCAATCATTTCGATTTGTTCGAGGGGATAAAAAAAGAGGTACGATCTATCCCTAAATAGTACTCTAAATTATCCACGAATCTCAATGACCAAGAAAAGAATTCCTAATTAGTCTGGAAAAGAGTCGTAGAATGCCAGGAATCCCAAAGAAAGATTTTTCTTTTCTGAATTATAATTATTCAGTCAATTCAAATAAGGCGTATCTTGTTCAAGCCAATAAATAGAGCTGGGGTTATAGTTAAAGCAGCCAGTAGAAAACCAAAATAACTAGTTAAAGTAAGCATGAAAGAGTTAAATTCCATTTATTTTTTTTTACTACACTACATATGTTGGTAAAGCATTTACCTAAGTTATGGAAAATTCATAATTCATCAGTTATTTTAGATAATACTAAAAAACAAGATAGAGTAAGATACAGAAGTGTAAAAGAAAGTGGATTCATCAGATGATACATGAGTCCCTAATTCCGAATCAAGAGATTTGTTGTGGAATTTGTCAATTGAGTAAAGTAATAATATTAAGAACTAGATCATCTAACCCCATTGAATGAAAAAAAGAAATTCAATTTTCAGGGAAATTTTTGAATAAGAGATAAATAAACAATTGAATTTGAAAAAAAAAACTTCTTTCTATTTTGGATAATTTCTTTTTCAATAGGACCCTCTTTTTGGAGTGAACGATCGAATATTCCCCTATTCCTTCTTATTTTAACTGATTGTATTCCATATGGAATAAGAGGAGAACAAAAGCATTCCACGACCTGCCAAGGGGCTGTTAAAAAAAAAAAAAAAAGAAAGCTCTTCCTTGAATTTACTTTATTTTTATTCCTTTTTCGAACTCCAACCAAAGTAGATTCGAAGACGAGTCACTTCAATTATCCTTTTAAGTTCTATTCTATCTTCTGTCTTTCCCTATTTCATCTCGTAAAGTTCCGCGCTCGCAGTTTGGTCAAGAAAGTTAGACCTAATCCAACAAACAATACAAGGATGAATTACGAATTATGAAAGGATAGATTTCACATATACTTGTCCTTGTATTGTGTCAGTATGAGAATATCCTTCCTAAATTATTTATCCAAACCTATTGATCATTAACTTAGATTTTCCCAAGATTTTGGCTGCTATTCCGAATTACTCTATTATTCCGAAGCCAATGAAAAGTAAGTAGAACCTACAAAAATGGGGTTTTCTATTGATGCCTTGAATAACATATAGCTTACCTATAGACAAAAAAAAAATAAAAAAGTAATTATGTTTCGGAACCAGGCAAAACCAGATTGCTGTGCCATAGGAAGGATAGCTATACTAATTCGGTATACTCAAAATACACCTTTGGTACAAAATTGACAATCTCACAAGGATGAAATATCAGTAATTTTCTATTTACTGGTCGATCCCATCTTTTACGGAATCAATTCCTTTTTTGAATGTACAAAAATTTTGGGAGTTCAGCATGTCTGGAAGCACGGGAGAACGTTCTTTTGCTGATATTATTACCAGTATTCGATACTGGGTTATTCATAGCATTACTATACCTTCCCTATTCATTGCGGGTTGGTTATTTGTCAGTACGGGTTTAGCTTATGACGTGTTTGGAAGTCCTAGGCCAAACGAGTATTTCACGGAAAGCCGACAAGGAATTCCGTTAATAACCGACCGTTTTGATTCTTTAGAACAACTCGATGAATTTAGTAGATCCTTTTAGGAGGCCCTCAATGACCATAGATCGAACCTATCCTATTTTTACAGTGCGATGGCTGGCTATTCACGGACTAGCTGTACCTACTGTTTTTTTCTTGGGATCAATATCAGCAATGCAGTTCATCCAACGATAAAACAAATTCCAACTATAGAACTATGACACAATCAAACCCGAATGAACAAAATGTTGAATTGAATCGTACCAGTCTATACTGGGGTTTATTACTCATTTTTGTACTTGCTGTTTTATTTTCCAATTACTTCTTCAATTGAGAGAAAGAAAGAGACTAATAAGAATTCTCTTATCCCATTTGGAAGGATACCATCCTTATAACTACCCATGACTGTTTTTGTCTCTAGCATGACCAATTGATAAAATGTGGAGGAAAGTAGGGGAAATGGCCGATACTACTGGAAGAATTCCTCTTTGGCTGATAGGTACTGTAGCTGGTATTGCTGTGATTGGTTTAGTAGGTGTTTTCTTTTATGGTTCATATTCTGGATTGGGTTCATCTCTATAGTAATCGGAGGGACCAGATTGTAAACATGAAAAAGTAGGAGCTTAGCGGGTCCTTACCCCCCTTTATCTGATTAGAGCGGAAAGGACCCGCGGAATTTTTATTTTACTCTTATAACGCGAATTGAATCTATTCGATTCACTCTTATGAAGCAACAAGAAAAAGAGATCACTCGAGGATCCAATATCTTATTCCACGAAGGAAGTATCCTGAAAATCCTTGATTTAGTTTCGAGTAATAAACTAATAAAACCTTAATCAAAACTATTCAACTAGCCTAAAAATAAAAAAACCTTCAATGGAAGAGTTTACTTTTTTTTTGCAAAATTTCTGTAAATTTGAAGTTGAACTTAATTAAACAAGCCAAGCAATTTGCTCACAATCACAAGAAATTTTTCCCCCGCCATATTTTCTTCCCCTCTGTTTGTCCACTACCTCGGCTAAACCTAAGCAAAAGAAAAAGAGGTCCAAGAGACAGACCCGAATAAAGAAGAAATAGTAATCTTTGACGAATTAGGAAGAAAAAGGATTCTTATTTTGATACAAGAAGAATCGGCACAAGAAAAAGGCTTTTTCTTGTGCCGAATAGACGATTAAGAAGACCTGCAATCCCTCCGAAAAAGAAGAAATTTTAATTTGATTGTTCTCGCCTTTGCCTTGGATTCTCTTCTTTTGCATGGGATATAAATAAGGAATTCCAGACATCTCATAAACAAAAAGCAGTCTAAACAAAAAAAGGATTTCCAAAATAGATCATAGATAATTCTAGCAATTGCCAATAAATCGAGGCTTTTTACCAACTTGATGGTAAGAAATCCCGGGACCTAGAAATTCATTTCGTACAATTGAACCTTTTCAAACTGTTTCTTTTTGAGAACCAAAAAAACTTGTGCCAAAATAACGGATGCGAAGAAGAACAAAAGGCCTTGGACACGTAATGGATCCTGAAGCACGATTTCTGCGTCCCCCTGACCAAAACCTCCCACATTAGGATTGCTTGTTAATGGTTGATCAAGCTTGATGGATTCCCCCTCTGAAACAAGAAGTTCTGGTCCGGGAGGTATAATATCAATCACTTGGCGTCCATCTGATGCATCAACTATGGATATTTCATACCCCCCCTTTTCTTTACGTAGTATTTTTCTTACTATACCTGTTGACGTAGCATTATAGACTGTATTGTTACTCTTGCTACCATCAGGATAGATCTGTCCTCTTCCTCGGTTTCCCCCTACATATATGGGATATTTTAAGAAATGAGCATCTTTCTTCGTAGCAGGATCAGGGGAAAGAATGGGAAAGACAATTTCACTATATTTCTTACCGGGAACAGGGCCTATCACAAGAATGTTTTTTTTATCGGGACGATAACTCTGAAAAGCAAGATTTCCTATCTTTTCTTTTAACTCAGGGGAAATACGATCGGGCGGCGCTAATTCGAATCCCTCGGGCAAAATAAGAACAGCACCTACATTCAACCCTCCCTTTTTTCCATTAGCAAGAACTTGTTTCAATTGCATATCATAAGGAATTCGAAGAACTGCTTCAAATACAGTATCGGGAAGCACAGCTTGGGGAACTTCAATATCGACGGGCTTGCTAGCTAAATGGCAATTGGCACATACAATTCGTCCAGTTGCTTCTCGTGGGTTTTCATAACCCTGCTGCGCAAAAATGGGATATGCATTTGAAATAGATGTCCGAGTTATTACGTATATCATGATCGATACAGAAATCGATCGAGTTATCTGTTCCTTTACCCAAGAAAAAGTATTTCTATTTTCCATGTCCAATCGCAGATCCCAGAATTTCTACAATAAATTAGATAGGTAGCTAAGCTAATCTAGTTCCCTATACACGAATCTGTTGTCATTCTACTGCAACAGTTGTACTGCAATGATGAATACCTTAAAGTAGGTATAAATAGAAAGAATTTTGCTAAAATGGAAAAGGGCTTTCTTTCTAAAAAAAGATGCTTGCTAATTTGATTAATATTAATATCGGGAGATCAAATGAATTTATGCTTCACTAATTGAATGATAAATGACTACAAGCGAAGGAGATAGACGATTTAAACAAAAAAAGACCCAAAATTTCAAACATGTATCTAGAATTACTGGAAAACTACAAACAAAAATAGTGAAAATAAGCTCGTTAGGAGCCCATCCAAAATCGTTGTAGACCCAACGAATTACTAGTTCCCAACCACGGGTGGAGTGAAATCCAACAAAAAAATCAGTAACTAAAAGAATAAAAAAAGCTTTTATTGAGTCATTTAAATTATAGAAGAATTCCTGAACCCAAGAATTCAAAATGACAAGTTCCTCTTTACCCAGAAAAAAAGAACCACTTAGAATAGCCAAACAGATTATATTTGTCGAGAAATGCAAAATGGTATGGAGATGATCCTCATTATTTATTTTGACCCATTGTATTATTTCCTTGTGTATTCCTGTAGGAGGTTTTTGTACATGTGTCTTTAGTTTCCCTTTTATCATCTCGTCCAAGAGAGAAAGTTCTTCTAATTCTATGAATCTTTCTAGAATCCTTTTCTCTTGAATATCAGTTAAGAGAGTTTCGGATTGCCTGGTATTCCACCAATTCTTAATCCAAAGTTCCAGACATTTGTTAAATGAGGAAGAGACCCCCCAAGGCAAAAGTACGATAAATACAAGATATAGTAAAGAAGGCAATGCTTTCTTTTTTTTCATTTTTGATCTGTAAATGGAGTTGTTAATGAATATGCTTCATTCGCTGACTCTATTCCATTCCCTGACTCTATATGATGATATTTCTATTTCATGATATTTCTATTTCTTTGAAGCAAAAACTCTATAGGTTTGATACCCTGTATCTATTCTTCTTTTTTGTATATTAGTTATTAGTGGAATTTCAGTGCATTGGGTTCTTTCTTAGATCTAGATGGAATGAAATAGTGAAATAGAATAAAAAAAAAGCCCTTTCGGATGAAAAAGGAAGAATAGTATGCGATATATCTAACTTGGATAAAAAAAAATTAAAAGCAAATTTCTCTTATCCTCGTTTGTTCCTTCCTTTAGATAAATACTTAAAAATCCCCTTACAATAACAAATCCAATTTAGAAGGGACTTCCTCCCTGTGTTGAGAAAACTTTTCTTCTTCCAATTCTTCTTTTCTTCATTCAACTCAGTTCAAAAAAGATACCTCAAAATACTTCAATTGGTACGCGCAAGAAATAGGCCAATTCGGCAGCTTTTTGTTCAATTTCTCGTGGAGTAAAAAATTTATCATCAGTACGAGTCAAGGGAATGATCCCCTGGCCCCGGATTTCCATATAAAGAATACGACGAGGATAAAGACCCTCTTTAACCTGAATTCTAATTGATTGGATATCCCGCATAAGGAATCGAAGGAAGACGCGACGTTTTATTCCAGGGAATCCCCAACGAAAAATGCACACTATTCCCTCTTTTCTATCGAATCGGTCATAACCACTACCTACATTCCACAAAATAGTACACCACAAGTAGGAGCTAATGAATAGGCCTGCGATTCCGTAGAAAGACATCACGACCCCCTGCGGAAAAAAAAGAATTTCTTGAGATGGAAGTATAGATATAATATTCTTACCAAGATAACTGGAAATCCCAACCGATAAGAATCCTAGTGAACCTAGAAAAAGAATACAGGCCCAGAAAAAATTACCCCTTTTTCGAGAACCTTTTAGAAGTTCTACCCATATGTGTTCTGATCGCCAATTCATATTAGATATACTAAATCCAGCAGCGGTCGATTGAAATTGAGAGAATAAGCTAAATAATTTTGACTTTACTTTTTTTGATTCTGAAATCGCCTTCAGCAACTAGTACTCCTGTGAAATAATAGGTTAGATACATTGACTTTCTATTCAAAAAATATTCGTTGATTCAATTAAAATAAATAAAATAAAACTCGCTATACCTGGCTCTGCATATTCATGCATTTATGCTCGTAGCCTATATCCGCATCCATAACCGTTTTTCATTTGTGTGTAGAAAGTGTGTGTAGAAAAAGCCACATACCCTACCATATTATATTACTTACACTAAAAAATACTAGACAATCTTATTTTTTTGCACATAAAGAAATAAAGAAGTCATTGCAATTGCCGGAAATACTAAGCCTACTAAAGGCACGAAAATAGAAGGTAAGTTTAAATCCGTCATGGAATAGGTGTCTCAATTCAAATTTACTATTTCTATCTAGTCGAAAAATATCTTAAGATTCTTATGATATAATTAAGTATATCTATTATAAGGAATATTGACTATTGTATTGTATTTTTTATTTTTAGTTTGAAAAATATTCTGTAAAAAAAATGAAAGGATAATAAGAAAATTCCAAAAAAGGAGAACTAATTAAAAAGATTTTATTTTGATTTTCCCATCCTCATGGCCTTTCTATCTTTCTAATCTAATTTGAAATTGGATTCAAAAGAAAGCGGTTAGAATTTACTTCCTGCATACATACTTCTCTAGAAGCGCATACAATAATGCGTGGTAAAGGCGGAAAAATAGTATATTCAATCAAAATCAAAGGGCAAATTATCTTACCTACTATAGATCCCCTACTACCCTCTTAGACTTTAAAAGGCGATATACCACCCAAAGAAAGGGTATGAAAATGCCGGGTGGAGTTAGCTTTTCGACGAAGACCTGTCCCGTGCAGCGAAGCCCTGTTAGTAAGACCCCCCGCAATAATGGATTATAGAAGAATATTATTCCAAATACTCCTCTGGACGCATATAGTAGCATTGCGATTCCGAATCTTTTTTATTTATGAATATGAACAGAAAAAATTCATTGTATCGTTGGGTCGGAGCGGAGGTTTGGTCCAGAAAAATTAGAAACAAAACGTCTACTCTACCGCATTGAAGTCTATAGCGCTGTATTTCACGAAAGTATAATTCTTACCATCAGGATACGATCCTTTCTTTTGAACTAAACGTCTCTACGATGGGTCCAGGTTCTATGTCCAATCCCAAATCAAGGATTTCTCGCTCTTGATCGGAGTCATAAACTAAAAAAAAACTACCTTTTTATCCTTTTTCTCAAGGTTATAGAAAACTTCCTTATCTAGTTCTAGCATTTTGAAAAAAAAAAAATGCTTCTTTTTTTACACACAGTTCGAGTCACTTGTTGACTCACGATTACGCCTGTTAAAAGTTTCAAACGTCCTCTTTTTTGAAATTGAAAGAGAGTCCTATAAAAAGGTCTAACTTCCAAACTATGTCTTTTTTCATTCATTCTCCTTTAGTTTTTTTCTCTATCTAGAAGTGGAATAGAATAACCCGGTTGAAGGGTAATGATCATACGTCTGTAATGCATTGTATGGCCCAGAATAGGTCCTATTCTTCTACCTTTTCCAGGTAGTCGATGGCTATTCACAGCTACCACCTTAACACCAAAGAAGAGTTCGACCCAATGCTTTATTTCTGTCTTAGTGAATCCCGATTCGACATTAAAAGTATATTGATTCTTTCCCAATAAACGAAGACTTTTTTCTGTAAATACTGCGTATTTGATTCCATTATCATTATCATATGATAATACTATATTTTATTATTTTATTATTTTATTTGTATTTCTTTATTGTATTATACCTTAATATATATATTCTAGATATATAGAATAGACGAATCTCAATTTGTCAAGTCTCATGATCATATCATGATCTATTTTTATTCGGCTCAATCTTTTTTTTCTAAAAAAGATTGAGCCGAGTTTAATTGCAATCAATTAGAAGAATAAAGAAGAATTACTGCATTTCATAACTGATTTTTTTCTCTTTTTATTTCGTTTCTTTTTTATTTATACCTTCTTTATCTTTAGTTTTATCTAGTTAATCAATAGTATCTACCGGCTCGAACTCGAATTTGATCGCCTTCCATACTTCACAAGCTGCGGCTAGTTCAGGACTCCATTTGCAAGCTGCTCGGATAATTTCATTACCTTCGCGAGCAAGATCGCGCCCTTCGTTACGAGCTTGTACACAGGCTTCTAAAGCCACTCGATTAGCTGCTGCACCAGGTGCATTTCCCCAAGGATGTCCTAAAGTTCCTCCACCAAATTGTAATACAGAATCGTCCCCAAAGATTTCGGTCAGAGCTGGCATATGCCAAACATGAATACCACCTGAAGCTACCGGTATAACACCTGGCATGGATACCCAGTCCTGAGTGAAAAAGATACCGCGAGCACGATCTTTTTCAATAAAATCATCGCGCAATAAATCAACAAAACCTAAAGTCATTTCGCGTTCCCCTTCTAACTTACCTACTACTGTACCGGAGTGGATATGATCTCCCCCAGACATACGCAATGCTTTAGCTAATACACGGAAATGCATACCATGATTTTTCTGTCTATCAATAACTGCATGCATTGCACGGTGAATGTGAAGAAGTAGGCCATTGTCGCGGCAATAATGAGCCAAAGTAGTATTTGCGGTGAATCCCCCAGTTAAGTAGTCATGCATTACAATAGGAACCCCTAATTCTCTTGCAAATACAGCTCTCTTAATCATTTCTTCACATGTACCCGCAGTCGCATTCAAGTAATGCCCCTTGATTTCACCGGTTTCGGCCTGTGATTTATAAATAGCTTCGGCACAAAAGACAAAACGGTCTCTCCAGCGCATAAATGGTTGTGAGTTTACGTTTTCATCATCTTTGGTAAAATCAAGTCCACCACGTAGACACTCATAACACGCTCTACCATAATTTTTTGCGGATAATCCCAATTTTGGTTTAATAGTACATCCCAATAAAGGACGACCGTACTTGTTCAACTTATCTCTTTCAACTTGGATACCATGAGGCGGGCCTTGGAAAGTTTTTGAATAAGTAGGGGGAATTCGTAGATCCTCCAAACGTAGAGCACGTAGGGCTTTGAAACCAAATACGTTACCTACAATGGAAGTAAACATGTTAGTAACGGAACCCTCTTCAAATAGGTCTAATGGATAAGCTACATAACAGATCCATTGGTTGTCTTCCCCAGCAACAGGCTCGATGTGATAGCATCGTCCTTTGTAACGATCAAGACTGGTAAGTCCATCAGTCCAAACAGTTGTCCATGTACCAGTAGAAGATTCGGCAGCTACTGCAGCCCCTGCTTCTTCGGGCGGAACCCCAGGCTGAGGACTTACTCGGAATGCTGCCAAGATATCAGTATCCTTAGTTTCATACTCTGGGGTGTAGTAAGTCAATTTATAATCTTTAACACCAGCTTGAAATCCAACACCTGCTTTAGTTTCTGTTTGTGGTGACATAAGTCCCTCCCTATAACTCTTGAATTAAGAATTCTCACAATAACAGGGTCTACTCGATGTTAATTAGGCGTAAATGAAACTTTAGCAAAAATCTCGTAAAACAAAAAGGATATTCAATTAATATAATATCAACTCATTAAAGAAAATTGAGGGCATGCTTAGGTTAATGAATATGTTTCATTCATATATAATGCGTACACCCTGTGTATGTTCTATCCTATAGGAATTCCAATATAGGAATTCGATAGGAATTGAGTTGTTGTTATGGTAAGTTAACACGGTTCGTTATTAAACCATGGATTTGATTTACCAAATCCATAATTATTGTATACTCTTTGATAGATATAGCGCAACCCAAATTAATTCCTAATCCTTATTTTACAAGTTCTTAATAGTTCTCTTTTCTTATTTTGAATGCAAATACCTAACTAAATACTAATAAAATTCTTTGTTGACAGCAATCTATGCTTCACAGTAGTATATATTTTGTATATCGAAGTCCTAGATAGGAAAGTAGAGTAGGCACAGATCCTCCACAAAAGGCAAAATGTATATGAAAAAAAAGATTGATTGAACTTTCCAATGGACTCATTCCATGAGTAAACGATTGAATGGGATTCGCTTGGGCAACGAAATCAAGTCCTGGTCCCCTTTTCTCTCTTATTGAATTAACTAATTCATTTCCTTTTTACTTTTGGATTTTTTTTGATTTGATTTGGCATTATTCAACAATAAAAAAAGAAAAATTTCGACAAATTCCTTTTTTTTAATTATGTGATAATTATGAGAACCAATCCTACTACTTCTCCTCCCGGGGTTTCCACAATTGAAGAAAAAAGTACAGGTCGTATCGATCAAATTATTGGACCCGTGCTGGATGTCACTTTTCCCCCAGGCAAGTTACCTTATATTTATAACGCTTTGGTAGTCCAGAGTAGAGACACTGCCGATAAGCAAATTAATGTGACTTGTGAGGTACAACAATTATTAGGAAATAATCGAGTTAGAGCTGTAGCTATGAGTGCTACGGACGGGTTGATGAGAGGAATGGAAGTGATTGACACGGGAGCTCCTCTCAGTGTTCCGGTCGGTGGAGCTACTCTCGGACGAATTTTCAACGTTCTTGGGGAGCCTGTTGACAATTTGGGTCCTGTAGATAGTAGTGCAACGTTCCCTATTCATAGATCTGCGCCTGCCTTTATCGAGTTAGATACGAAATTATCCATCTTTGAAACAGGTATTAAGGTCGTCGATCTTTTAGCTCCTTATCGACGTGGAGGAAAAATAGGACTATTTGGGGGGGCTGGAGTAGGTAAAACAGTACTGATCATGGAATTAATCAATAACATTGCTAAAGCTCATGGGGGCGTATCCGTATTCGGTGGAGTAGGGGAACGGACTCGTGAAGGAAATGATCTTTATATGGAAATGAAGGAATCCGGAGTAATTAATGAAAAAAATATTGAGGAATCAAAGGTAGCTCTAGTCTATGGCCAAATGAATGAACCACCGGGAGCTCGTATGAGAGTTGGTTTAACTGCCCTAACTATGGCGGAATATTTCCGAGATGTTAATAAGCAAGACGTGCTTTTATTTATCGATAATATCTTTCGTTTTGTTCAAGCAGGATCAGAGGTATCCGCTTTATTAGGGAGAATGCCCTCCGCAGTGGGTTATCAACCTACTCTTAGTACAGAAATGGGTTCTTTGCAAGAAAGAATTGCTTCTACTAAAAAGGGATCTATAACTTCGATTCAAGCAGTTTATGTACCTGCAGACGATTTGACCGACCCTGCCCCTGCCACAACATTTGCACATTTGGATGCTACTACCGTACTTTCCAGAGGATTAGCTTCCAAGGGTATTTATCCAGCAGTAGATCCTTTAGATTCAACCTCGACTATGTTACAGCCTCGGATCGTTGGCAACGAACATTATGAAACTGCGCAAAGAGTTAAGGAAACTTTACAACGTTACAAAGAACTTCAGGACATTATCGCAATTCTTGGCTTGGATGAATTATCGGAAGAGGATCGTTTAACTGTAGCAAGAGCAAGAAAAATTGAGCGTTTCTTATCACAACCGTTCTTTGTGGCAGAAGTTTTTACTGGTTCTCCAGGAAAGTATGTTGCTCTTGCGGAAACTATTAGGGGATTTCAACTAATCCTTTCCGGAGAATTAGACGGCCTACCTGAACAGGCTTTTTATTTGGTGGGTAACATCGATGAAGCTAGCACGAAAGCTATAACCTTAGAAGAGGAGAACAAATCGAAGAAATGAAATTAAATCTTTATGTACTGACTCCTAAGCGAATTATTTGGGATTGTGAAGTGAAAGAAATCATTTTATCCACTAATAGTGGCCAAATTGGCGTATTACCAAACCACGCCCCCATTAACACAGCAGTAGATATGGGTCCTTTGAGAATACGCCTCCTCAACGACCAATGGTTAACAGCGATTCTGTGGAGCGGTTTTGCGAGAATAGTTAATAATGAGATCATCATTTTAGGAAATGATGCGGAACTGGGTAGTGATATTGATCCGGAAGAAGCTCAAAAGGCACTTGAAATAGCCGAAGCTAACTTGAGTAAAGCTGAGGGTACGAAAGATTTGGTTGAAGCGAAGCTCGCTCTCAGACGAGCTAGGATACGAATCGAGGCTGTCAATTGGATTCCCCCATCCAATTGAAGACAATCCAGTGGTTTATAGTTGATACAAAGAAAAAGGGAAGAGGGGTAGAAAAAGTTATTAGATAGCGAAGCGAAGTAAGTCCAATGCTATCTAGTAATTTTTCTACCTACTTACCTACTATTGGATTTGAACCAATGACTCCCGCCGTATGAAAGCAATACTCTAACCACTGAGTTAAGTAGGCAATTTATCACCACAAAGGAAGACCCATTACTTCGATCGATTATATATTGAATCCCTTTTCTAAGCAATACCGCTCTGTTATTGGTCTGTTATATACTAAATACTAAACTAAATACTAAACAGATACAGATCAAAGGGGTATCCTCTGGCATTAGAAAATATTCATCTTGACAAGAAATTATCTATATGTTAAGATATCTCTGATAAGGGCTATAGCTCAGTTCGGTAGAGCAACTCGTTTACACGTGCGCCAATGCTTTTCAAAGGAGCTTATTATGCAATGAACATAATCGATCTTATTGCAAAATCAATGTCTTACTTCATAGATTCGAGAGAATAGGAGAACAGTAGCCTGACAAACAGTCGGTTCAGTCCGATTCAGGTGCCAATTCAGGTGCCTAATCAAATAGAACCCTTATGGATTTGCTAGTTGATAAGGTAAATATCCAGCCCACTAAATGCTAGGCGTAATGAGGATAAGGGCCTCCAAAAAACTTCTTTTCGTTCTATGAACTTTAAGGTGTATGAAGTCTCATAGTTAACTCTTGCAGTGGAACGATAGAGACTCCATTTCACTTAGGTTGATTTAATTTAGACCGGAGGCAGACCTAAGTCAAGGTAATCCTCCTTTGAAACACTTTGGTATTGCTCCTAGATAGATCATAATACAAAAAATCAATCAGAGCACAGGGAGCCATCTCATTATCTTTCCGTAAAGAAAAACTATGGTGGACTAACTGATCTTTAAATCAGTTTATGAAAGAGCCCAATGCAAAAAAATGCATGTTGGGTCTTTGAAACAGTTCAAATCATTTCGATAATAATCCGTTTGATCTGTTTTACCGAGAAGGTCTACGGTTCGAATCCGTATAGCCCTAATATGCCCTTTTTTAGATTTTAGGATCTCTATCCTATGTTTTCTTTAGTTTAGTATAGTTTTCATTTTCTCATTAGTATTTGTTTATAGACTGGATAGGCGCCTGCGACATAGAATAGAGATAAAAGCATTACCAAAGGCTCATTCATCGAAAATCAAAATCATACAGACAGGAAAAGAAAAACGAATTTCTATCAAATCAATAGAAGAAAGGATCCTTTCCCTGATTTGAATCCCGTCCTCCTTCAAATAGGATATCTCTAGACTTCCCTATAATAACTGCAATGATTTTATCCATTTTGCGAATTCCTACTTTGTTTTAAGTATATTTATTACTTTGTTTATAGATACATTATGTAAATTGATCAACTTTAAATAGAAAAAATAAAGTAAAGAGTAAATAAGAAAACAGAATATTCTGTCTCATAGTTCTGAAATA
>NW_028259804.1:0-12500 GCF_056163025.1 Triticum urartu | reverse complement strand
TACCTTTTGGCCAAAGAAAAACCCGCTTCCTGACACGATTGCCTCTTTATCTTTATATAGATAGATTCTATGGGGTTATTACTTAGTAAGTCTATTTTGTACAAGAGCCCCTCCTATCTGATAGAAAAGGGTCCCATGATCCCGAGCCGATCTTACCTTGGCTCGCAAACCCCAAGTTTGTCTATGAAGAGCTAATCTAATTGTATTTTTTTCTAGAATGGATTTCTTATGTGGAATACTAATGGATAGGGCTTCGTTGCTAAGTGCTACAAGATCTAGTGCACTGGAACTCGTGGTTATGGACCCGAATCCTTTAGTATGGAACATTGTCTTTTCCAAGTAAAAACCCCTAGTATATGAAAGAATGAAAAGGTGCTTTCGTTCTTGTGGAATAAGAAGCCCTCGTACCTTAATGAAAGGAAAATCGTAATTTTTCGTTAGGTATTTGACCAAATAGGATCGTCCAGTTCCTACAGAACCTATCACTAAAATACCCGATAGGGCTAAGCGGAACGAAAAGGGTTTTCCATGAGATGGTAAATGAAAACGATTAGTCCCACACGAGGTTTGGGAATAAGTGATTGTCTGATAATGAGCAAGGAATATACGTCTTTCTGCTAAAGAGGATCTATTAAACTCATAATTCATTAGATCCTTGTTATCAATGCCAACTAGGTATCATAAGTAAATGGATCCCGGTTGTTCAATCCTTTGATAACCAAGGTCATTCTTTGCTAAAGAGAAATGATCACTATGAGTCAGACTCAATAGAATTGGATCCATTCCAAATAGCGAGAATTAGGATTCTTGATCCCTCTCAATCTCTCTTTCAATTCGAGGATCCAGAGAGGTGTTTTCATAGTCATCTCCGAATATTTGCCATCTCGGAATATTTTCGATTTCATTTTTCTATGATATGTCTTTCTATATGAAAATTGGTTATTTACGATGTACGATGATCCCTGTTAAGCATCCATGGCTGAATGGTTAAAGCGCCCAACTCATAATTGGTAAATTTGCGGGTTCAATTCCTGCTGGATGCACACGAACGGGAACATTCCATAAGTCTATTGGAACTGGCTCTCTATCCATGGAATCTCATCCATCATCCATACATAACGAATTGGTATGGTATATTCATACCATAACATAAGAACAATAAGAACTCGAATTCTTATCGATACTGGAACTCAGAGCATAGGAGGGAAAGTCGATTTATGGATGGAATCAAATACGCAGTATTTACAGAAAAAAGTCTTCGTTTATTGGGAAAGAATCAATATACTTTTAATGTCGAATCGGGATTCACTAAGACAGAAATAAAGCATTGGGTCGAACTCTTCTTTGGTGTTAAGGTGGTAGCTGTGAATAGCCATCGACTACCTGGAAAAGGTAGAAGAATAGGACCTATTCTGGGCCATACAATGCATTACAGACGTATGATCATTACCCTTCAACCGGGTTATTCTATTCCACTTCTAGATAGAGAAAAAAACTAAAGGAGAATACTTAATAATACGGCGAAACATTTATACAAAACACCTATCCCGAGCACACGCAAGGGAACCGTAGACAGGCAAGTGAAATCCAATCCACGAAATAATTTGATCCATGGACGGCACCGTTGTGGTAAAGGTCGTAATTCCAGAGGAATCATTACCGCAAGGCATAGAGGGGGAGGTCATAAGCGCCTATACCGTAAAATAGATTTTCGACGGAATCAAAAAGACATATCTGGTAGAATCGTAACCATAGAATACGACCCTAATCGAAATGCATACATTTGTCTCATACACTATGGGGATGGTGAGAAGAGATATATTTTACATCCCAGAGGGGCTATAATTGGAGATACTATTGTTTCTGGTACAAAAGTTCCTATATCAATGGGAAATGCCCTACCTTTGAGTGCGGTTTGAACTATTGATTTACGTAATTGGAAGTAACCAATTAGGTTTACGACGAAACCTAGAAATCGATCACTGATCCAATTTGACTACCTCTACGGGATAGACCTCAACAGAAAACTGTTGAGTAACGGCAGCAAGTGATTGAGTTCAGTAGTTCCTCATAGAAAATTATTGGCTCTAGAGATATGGTAATATGGAGAAGACAAAATTGTTTGAAGCACGCACAGAACCGGAAGCGCCCCTTGTTTCAAAGAGAGGAGGACGGGTTATTCACATTTAATTTGATGGTCAGAGGCAAATTGAAAGCTAAGCAGTGGTAATTAAGACCCCCGGGGGAAAATAGGGATGTCTCCTACGTTACCCATAATATGTGGAAGTATCGACGTAATTTCATAGAGTCATTCGATCTGAATGCTACATGAAGAACATAAGCCAGATGACGGAACGCAGAGACCTAGGATGTAGAAGATCATAACATGAGCGATTCGGCAGATTTGGATTCCTTTCCTATATATCCACTCATGTGGTACTTCATCATATGATTCATATAAGATCCATCTGTCTAGAGATCGTCATATACATCTAGAAAGCCGTATGCTTTGGAAGAAGCTTGTACAGTTTGGGAAGGGGTTTTTTGAGAGAAAAGAAGAATCTACTTCAACCGATATGCCCTTAGGCACGGCCATGCATAACATAGAAATCACACGTGGAAGGGGTGGGCAATTAGCTAGAGCAGCAGGTGCTGTAGCGAAACTCATTGCAAAAGAGGGTAAATCGGCCACTTTAAGATTACCATCTGGGGAGGTCCGTTTAGTATCCCAAAACTGCTTAGCAACAGTCGGACAAGTGGGTAATGTTGGGGTGAACCAAAAAAGTTTGGGTAGAGCCGGATCTAAGTGTTGGCTAGGTAAACGCCCCGTAGTAAGAGGGGTAGTTATGAACCCTGTGGACCACCCCCATGGGGGCGGTGAAGGGAAAGCTCCCATTGGTAGAAAAAAACCCACAACCCCTTGGGGTTATCCTGCGCTTGGAAGAAGAACTAGGAAAAGGAAAAAATATAGCGATAGTTTTATTCTTCGTCGCCGTAAGTAAATACGTAACTAGGAATATGGAAAATTGCATTTTTGGAATTTGCAATAATGCGATGGGCGAACGACGGGAATTGAACCCGCGCATGGTGGATTCACAATCCACTGCCTTGATCCACTTGGCTACATCCGCCCCTTATCCAGCTAAAGGATTTTTTTCTTTTTTCCATTGATCATTATTCTATTTATTCTGACCTCCGTACTTCGATCGAGATATTGGACATAGAATGCCACTCTTTAAAAAGGAAAAAAGGAGTAATCAGCTGTGACACGAAAAAAAACGAATCCTTTTGTAGCTCATCATTTATTGGCAAAGATAGAAAAGGTCAATATGAAGGAGGAGAAAGAAACAATAGTAACGTGGTCCCGGGCATCTAGCATTCTACCCACAATGGTTGGCCATACAATCGCGATTCATAATGGAAAGGAACATATACCTATTTACATAACAAATCCTATGGTAGGTCGCAAATTGGGGGAATTCGTGCCTACTCGGCATTTCACGAGTTATGAAAATGCAAGAAAGGATACTAAATCTCGTCGTTAACTGAATTCTGAATAGAAAGATTAAGAAGAAAAAAAGATTCAAAATAAAGACAGAAATACCCAATATCTTGCTAGAACAAGATATTGGGTATTTCTGTCTTCAAAAATTCTTATATGTTAGCAGAAAAACCTTATCCATTAATAGATGGAACTTCAACAGCAGCTAAGTCTAGAGGGAAGTTGTGAGCATTACGTTCGTGCATTACTTCCATACCAAGGTTAGCACGGTTGATGATATCAGCCCAAGTATTAATAACGCGACCTTGACTATCAACTACAGATTGGTTGAAATTGAAACCATTTAGGTTGAAAGCCATAGTACTAATACCTAAAGCAGTGAACCAGATTCCTACTACAGGCCAAGCAGCCAAGAAGAAGTGTAAAGAACGAGAGTTGTTGAAACTAGCATATTGGAAGATTAATCGGCCAAAATAACCATGAGCAGCCACAATATTATAAGTTTCTTCCTCTTGACCAAATTTGTAACCCTCATTAGCGGATTCATTTTCAGTAGTTTCCCTGATCAAACTAGAGGTTACCAAGGAACCATGCATAGCACTGAATAGGGAACCGCCGAATACACCAGCTACACCTAACATGTGGAATGGATGCATAAGGATGTTGTGCTCTGCCTGGAATACAATCATAAAGTTGAAAGTACCAGAGATTCCTAAAGGCATACCATCAGAAAAGCTTCCTTGACCAATAGGGTAAATCAAGAAAACAGCAGTAGCAGCTGCAACAGGAGCTGAATATGCAACAGCAATCCAAGGACGCATACCCAGACGGAAACTAAGTTCCCACTCACGACCCATATAACAAGCTACACCAAGTAAGAAGTGTAGAACAATTAGCTCATAAGGACCACCATTGTATAACCACTCATCAACAGATGCAGCTTCCCAAATTGGGTAAAAGTGCAATCCGATCGCCGCAGAAGTAGGGATAATAGCACCAGAGATAATATTGTTTCCATAAAGTAAAGAACCAGAAACAGGCTCACGAATACCATCAATATCTACTGGAGGGGCAGCGATGAAGGCGATAATAAATACAGAAGTTGCGGTCAATAAGGTAGGGATCATCAAAACACCGAACCATCCGATGTAAAGACGATTTTCAGTGCTAGTTATCCAGTTGCAGAAGCGACCCCACAGGCTTGTACTTTCGCGTCTCTCTAAAATTGCAGTCATGGTAAGATCTTGGTTTATTCAAATTGCAAGGACTCCCAAGCACACGTATTAACTAGAATATAGATAATAGAAGGCTTGTTATTTAACAGTATAACATAGACTATATACCAATGTCAACCAAGTCAGCCCAAAGATTAGCTATCCATATAACTAAATTAACCAAACCAATAATTTTGTATTTGTAAATGAAGTGAGTCAAAGTGAAAAACTTTGATGGGTCTTTTCTATATGGGTTGCCCGGGACTCGAACCCGGAACTAGTCGGATGGAGTAGATAATTCTTCCTTGTTACAATAGAGAAAAATCCCTCCCCAAATCGTGCTTGCATTTTTCATTGCACACGACTTTCCCTATGTAGAAATAGCCAATTTCTATTCCAAAGAGGAAGTTCTACTAATTTTTTTAATTAGTAAGTTGATTCACCTACTCTTTATTATAATAAAAAGAACATTTCAGAATGAAAAATAGAAAAGTTTTTTCTTGATCATTTATCAACCCTTTCCTGTTTCTTAATTTCGTCTAATGATTAATTAAGAGGGTTGACCAGGTCATTGATACGTATAATATCCAAATACCAAATACGCTCAGTGTGTGATCCACAGAAAGAAAAAAGAGTTGTTTTGGTGAACATCAAAGAAAAAACTTGCTCTTCTTCCATAAAAAATTCTTCTAAAAATGCCGAACCCAATCGTTGCATAAAAGTTCGTACCGTGCTTTTATGTTTACGAGCTAAAGTTCTAGCACATGAAAGTCGAAGTATATACTTTAGTCGATACAAAGTCCGTTTTTTCGAAGATCCACTATGATAATGAAAAAGATTTCTACATATCCGACCAAATCGATCAAGAATATCCCAATCTGATAAATCTGTCCAAATGGGTTTACTAATAGGATGCCCCGATCCAGTACAAAATTGAGCTTTTGATAAGTATCCTATGAGGAGAGTAGCGGGGACTATGGTATCGAATTTTTTCATTCGAGTATCTATTAGAAATGAATTCTCCAGCATTTGATTCCTTACTAACAAAGAACTTTTTTGTACACTTGAAAGGTACCCCATAAAATCGAAGCAAGAGTTTGCTAATTGGTTTATATGGATTCTTCGCGGCTGAGTCCAAAAACAGAAATAATATTGCCAGAAATTGATAAGGTAGCATTTCCATTTCTTCTTCAAAAAAAAAGTGCCTTTTGATGCAAGAATTGCCTTTCCTTGATATCGAACATAATGCATAAGAGGATCCATAAAGAACCATAGGGTTTTCCGAGAAAAACCAGGGTACATTATCCCAAAATGTTCCATCTTCCTAGAAAAGTGGATTCGTTCCAGAAAAGTTCCAGAAGATGCTAATGGTAAGCAAGAAGATTGTTTACGAAGAAACAACAAAAAAAATTCATATTCTGATACATAAGAGTTATATAGGAATTGAAATAGTCTTTTATTTTCTTTTTGAAAAAAAAAAATGGATTTCATTGAAGTAATAAAACTATTCCAATTCGAATAATAGTTGAGAAAGAATCGCAATAAATGCAAAGATGGAACATCTTGGATACGGTATTGAAGGAGTTGAACCAGGATTTCCAAATGGATAGGATAGGGTATTTCTATATGTGATAGATAATCCAAATGCAAAAATTTGTCTTCTAAAAAGGGAAATATTGAATGAATAGAGCGTAAATTCTGAAACTTTGGTATTTCTTTTTCTTTCAGACAAAAAAATTCCCGTAGCGAGAATGGGATTTCCACAACGATCGCAAACCCTTCAGATAGAATCTGAGAATAAAACTCAGAATAAAAATAATTTTTGTAATCCAATAATCGATCTTGGTTAGGATGATTAACCGAGTTATCCAAAAAATTCTGCTGATACATTCGAATAATTAAACGTTTCACAAGTAGTGAACTAAATTTCTTGTTATTACAACTAACAACTATTTCCACAGGTTCAGAACCATTTAATCCATAATGGTGGGCAAATGCATAAATATATTCCTGAAAGAGAAGTGGGTAGACAAAGTATTGTTGACGAGATTTATGTTTTTCTGAATACCCTTCGAATTTTTCCATTTGTATTTCTACTTGAATCAGAGAGAAGAAGCATTTCTCGGTTTATCGAATGATGATACATAGTGCAATATGGTCAGAACAGGGTGTTGCATTTTTAATACAAACCCTGGAAAGAAAGGGAGTCTAATCCACAGATCTTTTTCTGCTCCTTTTCTACCCAATTAGTTTATGTTTGTTCTAATTAAAAAAAAAGAACAGAACAAGTTTTTTATTTTTGCAGGCCAATCGCTCTTTTGACTTTGGAATACAGCCTCTTTATCAATATACTGCTTCTTTTACACATTCAATCCATAACATCCCTTATTCAATCCATAATCAAGAATAATTAGGATTTCTAAAAAAAAAAAGAAAAAATAAAGGGTCCACTCATAGGAAAACCCAACCTTTCCCCGCATCCGGCACTAATCTATTTTTAACGTCTAATTAGAGCGGGGAATCATTCCAATTAGGAAGTTCAGCTCGTTGCTTTTTATTTTACCAGAATTGGAGCCAGGCTCTATCCATTTATTCATTAGACCCAGAAAATCGTAATTTTGGATTCCATTCAAAAAAGATTGATTTTATTACGACATGCTATTTTTTCCATTCATTACCTTTGAGGATCAGTCGTGGTCTTCTAGACTCTACCAAGAGTCTGGACGAATTTGTTGTTTCATCCAAATGTGTAAAAGATCATAGTCGCACTTAAAAGCCGAGTACTCTACCATTGAGTTAGCAACCCAGATAAAAAAAGGATCTTAGATACGATCGAAATCCAAAAATCAATGGAATTACACCGCGCGCTTCTGTCAAAACATTGAACTAGCAAGACATCAAAAGATTTTTTTTATCGACCATGAAAAACACTCAAATGCCAAAACGAACAGGTCCGGTGAAATTCCACTAAAGTAAAGTTAAAAAAAGAGCGACCCTAATCACGATGGCCAAATTCTCCTTATTTTTAGCGATTTTTATTAACAAAAAATATATATTATAAAAAATATATATTATATTGTATGAGAATACATGCAAGAGGAACACCCTTATCATTTGAGCGAAGTGTAGGCGGAAAAATTGAATATGGAGTGAGGATAAAGAGACCCATCTATCTACAAATTCTATTTGTTCAATAGACCTTTGTCAATGGAAATACAATGGTAAGAAAACAAATTAGATAGAAAAAGTAAATAAAATAGGGGCTTATGTTGGATTGGCACGATATAATATAAATCCAAATAGGATTAAAAAAGAGGTAAATTGTGTCTAAATAATTAGACAACTAGGAATACTAATAATCTTCTCCTATCCTATTTTTTGATTCATTTAGTTCTTCAATTAACTCAAAGTTCTTTCTTTTTCTTTAAAGAATTCTGCCTTCCTTAAAATATCATAAACAGTTCTTGTTGGTTGAGCACCCTTTTCAAGGAAATAGAGAATAGCTGGAACATTTAAACAAGTTTGATTCTTTATCGGATCATAAAAACCTACTTTTTGAAGATCTCTTCCTTCTCTTCGAGATCGAACATCAATTGCAACGATTCGATAGACAGCTTATTGGGATAGATGTAGATAAACAACGCCCCCCCCTAGAAACGTATATGAGGTTTTCTCCTCATACGGCTCGAGAAAATGATTCGAATTTCTGTCGATAATAATAGAAATTAGACTATGACGTGCATTAATTTCCTTACAGAAAAAACAAATTTCATTTATACTCATGACTCAAGTGGGCTAATTTTGCCTGACAAACTTCGAAGGCAAAATCCTTCCAAAATTTTTGAGTCGTCTTTAAACTCTTTTCTTTGTCTCATTTCGAACGAATTGACTTTTATTCCTTATTCTAATCCAACTCTGTTGTTGAGACAATTGAAAATTGTGTTTACTTGTTCTGGAATCCTTTATCTTTGATTTGTGAAATCCTTGGGTTTAGACATTACTTCGGGAATTCCTATTTTTTTCTTTCAAAAGAGTAGCAACATACCCTTTTTTCTTATTTCCTTCGATAAAGCATTTATCTCTTCTATAGAAATCTAATAAGAGGGATTGATTCTGATATACTTTTATTGGACTTTCTTCTTATTTTAACCTTTCGATTTATTTCTATATTAAGGATAGACTGACAAAGTTGGCCTAATTTATTAGTTTTCACTAACCCTAGATTCTTTCCCTTGATAAAAAAAATTCTGTCCTCTCGAGCTCCATCGTGTACTATGTTACTTAAACCCAGCGCAAATTTGGTTCGGAACGAATAGAACAGGCTATGTCGAGCCAAGAGCATTTTCATTACTATGGAAAATGATGGATAGCAAAATCCACAATCGATCATGTCCTTCAAGTCGCACGTTGCTTTCTACCACATCGTTTTAAACGAAGTTTTACCATAACAAACATTCCTCTTTTCATTGCAAAGTGGTATAGAGAATTGATCCAATATGGATGGAATCATGAATAGTCATTGGTTTAGTTTTTTTATACTAATTAAAACTTGCTATCTATGGAGCAATATGGATAAAAGAAAGTAAGTATTTATCCGGGAAGCCTCCGCCAAGATCCAATTTATTTAAACCCATATTAAAATTCTATCATATGAATGAAACATAGTTTGAAAAAGACGACTAAACAAGTTTGCTTAAAACTTATTTATTCTTAAATTTCCACCCTCAACGGATGGCTCGAGATGATCAATCTTGAAGTGAGAAAAGAAGGATTGACTCTTCCTCAATAAATAAACTATCAACCTCCAAAAAAGTTTAATTAATTTAATTACTAGAATTAGAATTCTAGTAGTAATATATTTTTTCAGTACCAAAAACAATTAACTATAATAACTAAATAAACTATTCCAATGAAAAGATTGAAAGTTTTTGGTAGTTATAGAATTCTCGTACTTCTTCAACTCGAATACCAAAAGGAAGAAAAAAATATGACTAAGTGATTTTATAGTAGAGGCATATCCTGAATGTGCTTGATAGATCCCATTTTTTCATGAAAATAAAGATAGTCAATTTGACTGGACTTAAGACTTTATTATGTTTTCTGAGAAAGAATAAGATATCATTATTCTCTTTAATAAACTTTTGTCTCGTACGGAATACTATATGATTTCACCGTTTGTTTCATCAGAAACAATCTGGGACGGAAGGATTCGAACCTCCGAGTAACGGGACCAAAACCCGCTGCCTTACCACTTGGCCACGCCCCATTTCGGGTTTTATGCGACACTAATAAACACTAGTATGTTTATTTGTTATTCGTCAATACCATTTCAATTACATAAAAAAGGAGGGATATTCTCTTGCTAGTATTCTACACATGCGGATAATATAGAATCAAAAAAATGCATTGATCATTACATGGAATTCTATTAAGATATTATATGAAAGTCGAATTTATTCCACTCTCATTTGAGAGTGCGAATACAAGGAGGTATTTTGTGTTTGGGAAAGTCCGAAGAAAAAAGATTTTGAATCTGCCTTTTCCTTCTTTCCCTTAAAAAAATAACTCAAGAAAAATCCAATTATTTACTCTACAAGAATGAAATGCTTGTTATGCCTAATATACTTAGTTTAACCTGTATCTGTTTTAATTCTGTTCTTTATCCTACTAGTTTTTTCTTTGCCAAATTACCCGAAGCTTATGCTATTTTCAATCCAATCGTGGATATTATGCCTGTTATACCTCTATTCTTTTTTCTATTAGCCTTTGTTTGGCAAGCTGCTGTAAGTTTTCGATGAAATCTTTAGTACTCTGTATGCCAAATTGAATGATGTGTTCATTCCAAAAAAATTTTAAAATGGGTAAAAGCCGAGAAGTTTTATATTTTTATATTATGAACCTTCGATTCTAAAATTTAAATTCTTCTACATTGAATGGGTAGCTACAGCAATAAATTTGGATCAGCCTTTCTACTCCCCTGCACCTAGGTTGAGCAGGTACCTAAAGGTACCTACACAATACCTAACCACCTAACCCTATTTTTGCTATTGATAAGAGTGCTTATTATAAAAGAATTCTTGCAATTTTTTTCAAGAATTCTTTTTTGCATTTTTAGGTATAAAAAAAAACCATCCTAGTGGATCCGTGTGGTAAGGAAAAACTGGTAATCTATTCCTTAAAAAAAAATCTTGGAGATTATGTAATGCTTACTCTCAAACTTTTTGTTTATACAGTAGTGATATTCTTTGTTTCACTCTTTATCTTTGGATTCTTATCTAATGACCCAGGACGGAATCCTGGACGCGAGGAGTAAAAATTCAGTTTTTTTTTTTCTTATTGGATTTGTTTCGTACATTTATCTATGAGAAAATCCGGGGGTCAGAATTCTTTCCAATTCGAAAGTCCCAAATGATCCAAGGGAGCGGAAAGAGAGGGATTCGAACCCTCGGTACAAAAAAATTGTACAACGGATTAGCAATCCGCCGCTTTAGTCCACTCAGCCATCTCTCCACGTTCCAAAGCGAAAGGTTTCCGTGATATGATATAGGCAAGAAATAAGAAATAACGGTTGCAAAAAACCCCTTTTTTTTCTTTCAAAAGTCTATAAAAATTATATTGCCAATTCCATTTTAATTATATTCTTTTTTCTTAATGTTAATAAAAAAAGAAGAAAATTCTTGTTTTTTCTTTCTAAAAATCGATATTGGCCGAGAGACAATCAAATAGATTTTCTCTTTAGCGGGCATTTCCATATAGGACTTGTTATAATTATAATAAAACAAGCAGGTTATATAAAAAAAACGCTTTTTTTGTCGATTATTTATCAAGAAAGCAAAAAGGGTTCTTATCAAATCCACCATAAAATTGGAAAGAAGCATAAAGTAAGTAGACCTGACTCCTTTAATGATGCCTCTATCCGCTATTCTGATATATAAATTCGATGTAGATGAAATTGTATAAGCGAATTTTTTTTATTTCCTTAGACTTAGACCGCGCAAGACAAGAATTTTTCGCTATTTACGATTTCATATTCTTGTTACTAGATGTTCTATAGGAATAAGAAGAAATCGCAACTCCTTTGCGCTACACATAAAATTGGATTTCGAAGGTCCATTTTTTTTTTTCAGAATCCTCTATTATTTTAGTTCTTCCACCCATGCAATAGAGAGGGAATGGGAAAAGAAGGGTTACTTTTATTTGCATTTTTCCCTTAAAAGATAGACTTTGAAATAGGAGTCTTGGAATAATGCTGAATTCAAAGGTTTATTTCTTTCTATAGTATAAGAAAAACAATTTATTTCTATTTCTATAGTATAAGAAAAACAAATAAATAGTATAAGAAAAACAAATCGAATCAAATTCATGGATTTACCACGACCTCGGTTGTGACTGTGACTCCATAGATAAAAATGGGAAATTTCTCTCTTCGAGACCATTGAAAAAGGGCATTGAACGAGAAAGAAATCGTCCACAGATAATAAAACTATCATATGCCTTGGAAAGTGATATGAGGTGCTCGGAAATGGTTGAAGTAATTGAATAGGAGGATCACTATGACTATAGCCCTTGGTAGAATTCCTAAAGAAGAAAATGATCTATTTGATACTATGGATGACTGGTTACGAAGGGACCGTTTCGTTTTTGTAGGATGGTCTGGCCTATTGCTCTTTCCTTGTGCTTATTTCGCTTTAGGGGGTTGGTTTACAGGGACAACTTTTGTAACTTCTTGGTATACCCATGGATTGGCTAGTTCCTATTTGGAAGGTTGTAATTTCTTAACCGCA
>NW_028259803.1:0-30886 GCF_056163025.1 Triticum urartu | reverse complement strand
AATCGACCCGGATCATTCAATACGACAGTATGAACACGATACCAAGGCAAACCCATGGAAATACCCCTTTAGCAAAGAAAAATAGACACGATGTCGCTTTATTTTATCGCATTGAAAAAGACTATCCATATCCTATGTACCTAACCCTTCTAGGGGATTCTGTGTCAGAAAGCGCGAATATTTATTTCATTCCATTAAAAATAAGAAGCCAATTCTGTTCATAAGAAGAAAGAGAAGCAGATCTATTCTATACTCGATAAGTGCCAATATGCAATGGGTAACTTGGCCAATTTGGAAAAAACGAAGAATAGATCGCTACCCCTCTTTGTTTAGCATTCAAATCACCCATTCCCTTTTCTTTATTCAATCTGTCTTACATTCCTTATATGTATAACCTTTCAATCTACGTATTAATAGAATCTATAATATTCATATAGAATAAGAATAAAAATTAAGACAATAAACTGCGGATTCTTTCTTTCTGTTCCATTCTTACGTTTCCATATTAAAGTGTGGTTTTCTTACTTAAATTTAATAATATTAATCTAATATGCCCATTGGTGTTCCAAAAGTACCTTACCGGATTCCTGGAGATGAAGAAGCGACTTGGGTTGACTTATACAATGTTATGTATCGAGAAAGGACACTTTTTTTAGGTCAAGAGATTCGTTGCGAGATCACGAATCATATTACAGGTCTCATGGTATATCTGAGTATAGAAGATGGAATTAGTGATATTTTTTTGTTTATAAACTCCCCAGGCGGGTGGCTAATCTCAGGAATGGCTATTTTTGATACGATGCAAACGGTGACACCAGATATATATACAATATGCCTCGGAATAGCCGCCTCCATGGCGTCCTTCATTCTGCTTGGAGGAGAACCCACCAAGCGTATAGCATTCCCTCACGCGAGGATTATGCTTCACCAACCTGCTAGTGCTTATTATCGGGCAAGGACACCAGAATTTTTACTAGAAGTAGAAGAGTTACACAAAGTTCGCGAAATGATCACAAGGGTTTATGCAGTAAGAACAGGCAAGCCTTTTTGGGTTGTATCCGAAGACATGGAAAGGGATGTTTTTATGTCAGCAGACGAAGCCAAAGCTTATGGACTTGTCGATATTGTAGGGGATGAAATGATTGACAAGCACTGCGATACTGATCCAGTGTGGTTTCCAGAAATGTTTAAGGATTGGTAGTGTCCGGATTTCTTGTAAAGTTATTTCACAGCTAAATTCGTGTTTTCCTCGATTTAATAGAAAATAGAAAGACTTCATGATGAGCAATCATCAGGTTAAGATGGATCTAAACCAATCCATTTTTTTCTATATACATACAACATGCCGACGGTTAAACAACTTATTAGAAACGCAAGACAGCCAATACGAAATGCTCGAAAAACGGCCGCGCTTAAAGGATGCCCTCAGCGTCGAGGAACATGTGCTAGGGTGTATGTGCGACTCGTTCAGATCATGACTTCAAACAAATATAAAAAAAATTGAAGTATCCATGATTAGTACCAATGAATAGGATATAGCTTCTCTATCCTAGATTTCTATGGTATATGGAATTTATGGTTTCCTTTGGTGCAAATCCAATTATCTAAATTGGAAATAAGAAGCAATTCTCCCATTGGTAGCAAATGGTTATCCATTAAGCGGAGGAAATAGTAATAAAAAGAAAAAGGCTTATGCTCCTTTATCTTAAAAGAACGGACTAACAGGGTCAGCTACTTAGCCAACTTTCATAATTAAATACCGTCACTGTATGGATAACTCTTATTGTGAAAAGAGCTATTTACTCTATAATGGATAGGTAGAGCCAAAGAATGTGGACTATACAAGTTCGCAATACCTTTTGATGAAAGAAAGGGCTCCGGTGTATAGAGAGGGCCTCACCGTTTAAAAGGGAACCATAGAAACGATGGAACCCACTATTTTTTTTAGTATTATTAGAATGAATTTGTTATTTCGTATAGAAATAACTGAACGGAGTGGAATAAAAAATCGTGGTTGGGAAGGTTACTATAGCAAAAGCCATTGGAATTAATATTTTATATATCGGAATAATTAGTTTTGTTATTAATGAGAAAAAGGGTGGCTAAAAGAAGAGAAATCATTAGTTATTCATTAAGGTTAATTTGATTCAATGACCAGAGTTCCGCGAGGATATATAGCCCGGAGACGACGAACAAAAATGCGTTCATTTGCCTCAAACTTTAGAGGGGCTCATTTAAGACTTAATCGAATGATTACCCAACAGGTAAAAAGAGCTTTTGTTTCCTCTCATCGAGATAGAGGTAGGCAAAAGAGGGATTTTCGTCGTTTGTGGATCACTCGGATAAACGCAGCAACGCGGGTATATAAAGTATTCGATAGTTATAGTAAATTAATACACAACCTGTACAAGAAGAAATTGATTCTTAATCGTAAAATGCTTGCACAAGTAGCTGTATCAAATCCAAATAATCTTTACACGATTTCCAATAAAATAAAGATCATCAATTAAAGGTATAAATAAAGTAATATACTGGAATAATAAAAGATGAATTCCCGGAGAGGGAACTCCGGGAAGATACAATAAATTAAGATTAAGTGGTAGGAATCAACGAGCTGGATTACTTTCTTTATAATATATATAGGTCTGGCCCTTTCGAATTCGAATAAAACATCAACAATCGGAACTTAAGTTCCGGTTGTTGTTTCTTAAATTTTGGTTGTTGTTTCTTAAGTTTCGATTGGAATTGTACTTTTGCGTTAATTGAGGAATATGTCTATTTTTTCTGGGTCTAGAACCTGTAATTATTGAAATTGACTGGGCTTGAAATTGCTTTTCGTTCTCATAGTTACGAAACGGTAAGAAAGATAAAATACGAGCCTGTTTTATAGCAAGAGTAATTAATCGTTGTTGTTTCAAGGTTAATCTATTTATTCGTCTCGATAATATTTTTCCTTGTTCACTAATAAATCTATTAATTAAACTCATGTTTCTATAATCAATTCGATCTCCCGGGCCAATCCGGGGACGCCTACGAAAAGGTTGTTTAGATTTACGAAAAGGTTGCTTGAATTTACGAAAAGTTTGCTTGGATTTACGAAAGGGTTGCTTGGATTTATTAAAAGTTTGCTTGGATTTACTAAAGGGTTGCTTAGATTTAAGAAAAGGTTGTTTAGATGTATACATGATTTATTCCTTATTTAAAATTTGAAAATTTGAAAATTCACTTCTTTATTTTATTAATTTAGGATCCAGAAGAAGTAGTTTTTCTTTGATCCATATCTTATTTGATTCATATTATAGTATATGAATACCCTCTATACATATGAAATAATATCTACCGGAAATCAGATGAGTTGATTTGTATTTTGTATTCTATACTATGTTTTCTTTATATATTAAATATGAAGTTCTTACTCTTTCTGTTGTTTGGAAAGATCAAACACACGATGTTCCTATTTCTTTATTTCGTGATGAGTCGTATGCTTGCGACAATAACGACAAAATTTTTTGAATTCTAATTGTCCGGGTGTATTGTGGCGATTCTTTTGAGTACTATATCTAGAAATCCCCGTCGATTCCTCATTGGCACCTTTTCGAACACAACTGATGCATTCCAAAATAACTCTGATTCTAACATCTTTTCCCTTGGCCATGAACCTCCTTTTCTTTTTGGATTGACTTAACTTAATTCTTCTACTTATTCTTTTATTCTTCTATTTTGAATCCGAAGAAGAAGAATAAAATTCATTAGAATAATTTTTTTTTATTCTTTAATTAAGTAATAAAAAATAGAGAAATAATTAAAGAATACAATCCTTGTCGAATTAGCAAAGATTTTGGTTCGAAATCCTTTCATTTAATTAGCCAGCCCCGCCTTTTCTATGCTCTGATTTCTGAGGCCTTATTTAGCTTGGGTACCCCTTTAAATTGAATTTCTATTTTCAAAAATGGGGTTTACCAAATTTTTAATGACTCTGAGGTTCAACCCAATCCATCTTTTCTTTCTTTTTCCTTCCGATACTAAAAAAAGATTGAAAAGGATCAAATTTTGTCATATCACGAAGAAATCTATCCCTCCCATAGCAATAACTAGAATTAAAAAAAAGGGAATGACAAAGCATCTGGGAATAAACGATTAATTTCTATCAATAAACCTGCTAAAGCACCAAACCATAGAGTACTTAGCACGGGTGCTACAGAGAGATATGTTTTTATATCCCGCATTGAAAATCCTCCTTCCTTGTTGGAATACATATATGATCATAAACTCTTGCCCAAGATTGTTATGCTATATATAAAATGAACCATATCGACGAAATTTTCCTATCCCTAAAAAAGAAAAAGATGACCCCTTCTTCCTATATATTACCAAGGAAAAGTAATCCTTCTTTTATAGGCGAAATTATATTGGATTTTATATGTATATAATTCCTTAATTATATGAGACCAAAAAGAAGAAATGACACGAGGGTTCTATATATAGATAGAGAAAGAAAGAAGAAGAAAATTATGATGTGGAAAAGAAGACAGGAATTGTGTACAATGGCATTGTACAACAATTTAATTTGGAAAAGGGATGTAGCGCAGCTTGGTAGCGCGTTTGTTTTGGGTACAAAATGTCACAGGTTCAAATCCTGTCATCCCTACCTATTACTTCTTTCTTCTTTATAGGCAGTAGCGACGAGATCAATTAAAGTAAAGTGGGTATAACTTGAATTTGTGGAGACTATACGTACGTGAGATACATTAGGAATAGAAAAAGATTTTCTTTTTGAATGAATGAAAGCGCTCTTAGTTCAGTTCGGTAGAACGCGGGTCTCCAAAACCCGATGTCGTAGGTTCAAATCCTACAGAGCGTGATTCCATCTATTTTATGTCGAAGCAGAGTAAAATAACTTAACAAAATTGAATTGTAACTCCAATTTCAATTTGACCTCCTCTCTGGTCTGGAGGAGGTCAATCAAAAAAAAAAAATGACTCAATCAAAGATCCAACTGATCCCCACGCCTGTATTGCAAATACGCAGTCACGAATAATCCCGCTAAAGTAATAGGAATTAGGCCTAAGACGATTCCAAATAGAAAAACTTCAATCATTTCGATTTGTTCGAGGGGATAAAAAAAGAGGTACGATCTATCCCTAAATAGTACTCTAAATTATCCACGAATCTCAATGACCAAGAAAAGAATTCCTAATTAGTCTGGAAAAGAGTCGTAGAATGCCAGGAATCCCAAAGAAAGATTTTTCTTTTCTGAATTATAATTATTCAGTCAATTCAAATAAGGCGTATCTTGTTCAAGCCAATAAATAGAGCTGGGGTTATAGTTAAAGCAGCCAGTAGAAAACCAAAATAACTAGTTAAAGTAAGCATGAAAGAGTTAAATTCCATTTATTTTTTTTTACTACACTACATATGTTGGTAAAGCATTTACCTAAGTTATGGAAAATTCATAATTCATCAGTTATTTTAGATAATACTAAAAAACAAGATAGAGTAAGATACAGAAGTGTAAAAGAAAGTGGATTCATCAGATGATACATGAGTCCCTAATTCCGAATCAAGAGATTTGTTGTGGAATTTGTCAATTGAGTAAAGTAATAATATTAAGAACTAGATCATCTAACCCCATTGAATGAAAAAAAGAAATTCAATTTTCAGGGAAATTTTTGAATAAGAGATAAATAAACAATTGAATTTGAAAAAAAAAACTTCTTTCTATTTTGGATAATTTCTTTTTCAATAGGACCCTCTTTTTGGAGTGAACGATCGAATATTCCCCTATTCCTTCTTATTTTAACTGATTGTATTCCATATGGAATAAGAGGAGAACAAAAGCATTCCACGACCTGCCAAGGGGCTGTTAAAAAAAAAAAAAAAAGAAAGCTCTTCCTTGAATTTACTTTATTTTTATTCCTTTTTCGAACTCCAACCAAAGTAGATTCGAAGACGAGTCACTTCAATTATCCTTTTAAGTTCTATTCTATCTTCTGTCTTTCCCTATTTCATCTCGTAAAGTTCCGCGCTCGCAGTTTGGTCAAGAAAGTTAGACCTAATCCAACAAACAATACAAGGATGAATTACGAATTATGAAAGGATAGATTTCACATATACTTGTCCTTGTATTGTGTCAGTATGAGAATATCCTTCCTAAATTATTTATCCAAACCTATTGATCATTAACTTAGATTTTCCCAAGATTTTGGCTGCTATTCCGAATTACTCTATTATTCCGAAGCCAATGAAAAGTAAGTAGAACCTACAAAAATGGGGTTTTCTATTGATGCCTTGAATAACATATAGCTTACCTATAGACAAAAAAAAAATAAAAAAGTAATTATGTTTCGGAACCAGGCAAAACCAGATTGCTGTGCCATAGGAAGGATAGCTATACTAATTCGGTATACTCAAAATACACCTTTGGTACAAAATTGACAATCTCACAAGGATGAAATATCAGTAATTTTCTATTTACTGGTCGATCCCATCTTTTACGGAATCAATTCCTTTTTTGAATGTACAAAAATTTTGGGAGTTCAGCATGTCTGGAAGCACGGGAGAACGTTCTTTTGCTGATATTATTACCAGTATTCGATACTGGGTTATTCATAGCATTACTATACCTTCCCTATTCATTGCGGGTTGGTTATTTGTCAGTACGGGTTTAGCTTATGACGTGTTTGGAAGTCCTAGGCCAAACGAGTATTTCACGGAAAGCCGACAAGGAATTCCGTTAATAACCGACCGTTTTGATTCTTTAGAACAACTCGATGAATTTAGTAGATCCTTTTAGGAGGCCCTCAATGACCATAGATCGAACCTATCCTATTTTTACAGTGCGATGGCTGGCTATTCACGGACTAGCTGTACCTACTGTTTTTTTCTTGGGATCAATATCAGCAATGCAGTTCATCCAACGATAAAACAAATTCCAACTATAGAACTATGACACAATCAAACCCGAATGAACAAAATGTTGAATTGAATCGTACCAGTCTATACTGGGGTTTATTACTCATTTTTGTACTTGCTGTTTTATTTTCCAATTACTTCTTCAATTGAGAGAAAGAAAGAGACTAATAAGAATTCTCTTATCCCATTTGGAAGGATACCATCCTTATAACTACCCATGACTGTTTTTGTCTCTAGCATGACCAATTGATAAAATGTGGAGGAAAGTAGGGGAAATGGCCGATACTACTGGAAGAATTCCTCTTTGGCTGATAGGTACTGTAGCTGGTATTGCTGTGATTGGTTTAGTAGGTGTTTTCTTTTATGGTTCATATTCTGGATTGGGTTCATCTCTATAGTAATCGGAGGGACCAGATTGTAAACATGAAAAAGTAGGAGCTTAGCGGGTCCTTACCCCCCTTTATCTGATTAGAGCGGAAAGGACCCGCGGAATTTTTATTTTACTCTTATAACGCGAATTGAATCTATTCGATTCACTCTTATGAAGCAACAAGAAAAAGAGATCACTCGAGGATCCAATATCTTATTCCACGAAGGAAGTATCCTGAAAATCCTTGATTTAGTTTCGAGTAATAAACTAATAAAACCTTAATCAAAACTATTCAACTAGCCTAAAAATAAAAAAACCTTCAATGGAAGAGTTTACTTTTTTTTTGCAAAATTTCTGTAAATTTGAAGTTGAACTTAATTAAACAAGCCAAGCAATTTGCTCACAATCACAAGAAATTTTTCCCCCGCCATATTTTCTTCCCCTCTGTTTGTCCACTACCTCGGCTAAACCTAAGCAAAAGAAAAAGAGGTCCAAGAGACAGACCCGAATAAAGAAGAAATAGTAATCTTTGACGAATTAGGAAGAAAAAGGATTCTTATTTTGATACAAGAAGAATCGGCACAAGAAAAAGGCTTTTTCTTGTGCCGAATAGACGATTAAGAAGACCTGCAATCCCTCCGAAAAAGAAGAAATTTTAATTTGATTGTTCTCGCCTTTGCCTTGGATTCTCTTCTTTTGCATGGGATATAAATAAGGAATTCCAGACATCTCATAAACAAAAAGCAGTCTAAACAAAAAAAGGATTTCCAAAATAGATCATAGATAATTCTAGCAATTGCCAATAAATCGAGGCTTTTTACCAACTTGATGGTAAGAAATCCCGGGACCTAGAAATTCATTTCGTACAATTGAACCTTTTCAAACTGTTTCTTTTTGAGAACCAAAAAAACTTGTGCCAAAATAACGGATGCGAAGAAGAACAAAAGGCCTTGGACACGTAATGGATCCTGAAGCACGATTTCTGCGTCCCCCTGACCAAAACCTCCCACATTAGGATTGCTTGTTAATGGTTGATCAAGCTTGATGGATTCCCCCTCTGAAACAAGAAGTTCTGGTCCGGGAGGTATAATATCAATCACTTGGCGTCCATCTGATGCATCAACTATGGATATTTCATACCCCCCCTTTTCTTTACGTAGTATTTTTCTTACTATACCTGTTGACGTAGCATTATAGACTGTATTGTTACTCTTGCTACCATCAGGATAGATCTGTCCTCTTCCTCGGTTTCCCCCTACATATATGGGATATTTTAAGAAATGAGCATCTTTCTTCGTAGCAGGATCAGGGGAAAGAATGGGAAAGACAATTTCACTATATTTCTTACCGGGAACAGGGCCTATCACAAGAATGTTTTTTTTATCGGGACGATAACTCTGAAAAGCAAGATTTCCTATCTTTTCTTTTAACTCAGGGGAAATACGATCGGGCGGCGCTAATTCGAATCCCTCGGGCAAAATAAGAACAGCACCTACATTCAACCCTCCCTTTTTTCCATTAGCAAGAACTTGTTTCAATTGCATATCATAAGGAATTCGAAGAACTGCTTCAAATACAGTATCGGGAAGCACAGCTTGGGGAACTTCAATATCGACGGGCTTGCTAGCTAAATGGCAATTGGCACATACAATTCGTCCAGTTGCTTCTCGTGGGTTTTCATAACCCTGCTGCGCAAAAATGGGATATGCATTTGAAATAGATGTCCGAGTTATTACGTATATCATGATCGATACAGAAATCGATCGAGTTATCTGTTCCTTTACCCAAGAAAAAGTATTTCTATTTTCCATGTCCAATCGCAGATCCCAGAATTTCTACAATAAATTAGATAGGTAGCTAAGCTAATCTAGTTCCCTATACACGAATCTGTTGTCATTCTACTGCAACAGTTGTACTGCAATGATGAATACCTTAAAGTAGGTATAAATAGAAAGAATTTTGCTAAAATGGAAAAGGGCTTTCTTTCTAAAAAAAGATGCTTGCTAATTTGATTAATATTAATATCGGGAGATCAAATGAATTTATGCTTCACTAATTGAATGATAAATGACTACAAGCGAAGGAGATAGACGATTTAAACAAAAAAAGACCCAAAATTTCAAACATGTATCTAGAATTACTGGAAAACTACAAACAAAAATAGTGAAAATAAGCTCGTTAGGAGCCCATCCAAAATCGTTGTAGACCCAACGAATTACTAGTTCCCAACCACGGGTGGAGTGAAATCCAACAAAAAAATCAGTAACTAAAAGAATAAAAAAAGCTTTTATTGAGTCATTTAAATTATAGAAGAATTCCTGAACCCAAGAATTCAAAATGACAAGTTCCTCTTTACCCAGAAAAAAAGAACCACTTAGAATAGCCAAACAGATTATATTTGTCGAGAAATGCAAAATGGTATGGAGATGATCCTCATTATTTATTTTGACCCATTGTATTATTTCCTTGTGTATTCCTGTAGGAGGTTTTTGTACATGTGTCTTTAGTTTCCCTTTTATCATCTCGTCCAAGAGAGAAAGTTCTTCTAATTCTATGAATCTTTCTAGAATCCTTTTCTCTTGAATATCAGTTAAGAGAGTTTCGGATTGCCTGGTATTCCACCAATTCTTAATCCAAAGTTCCAGACATTTGTTAAATGAGGAAGAGACCCCCCAAGGCAAAAGTACGATAAATACAAGATATAGTAAAGAAGGCAATGCTTTCTTTTTTTTCATTTTTGATCTGTAAATGGAGTTGTTAATGAATATGCTTCATTCGCTGACTCTATTCCATTCCCTGACTCTATATGATGATATTTCTATTTCATGATATTTCTATTTCTTTGAAGCAAAAACTCTATAGGTTTGATACCCTGTATCTATTCTTCTTTTTTGTATATTAGTTATTAGTGGAATTTCAGTGCATTGGGTTCTTTCTTAGATCTAGATGGAATGAAATAGTGAAATAGAATAAAAAAAAAGCCCTTTCGGATGAAAAAGGAAGAATAGTATGCGATATATCTAACTTGGATAAAAAAAAATTAAAAGCAAATTTCTCTTATCCTCGTTTGTTCCTTCCTTTAGATAAATACTTAAAAATCCCCTTACAATAACAAATCCAATTTAGAAGGGACTTCCTCCCTGTGTTGAGAAAACTTTTCTTCTTCCAATTCTTCTTTTCTTCATTCAACTCAGTTCAAAAAAGATACCTCAAAATACTTCAATTGGTACGCGCAAGAAATAGGCCAATTCGGCAGCTTTTTGTTCAATTTCTCGTGGAGTAAAAAATTTATCATCAGTACGAGTCAAGGGAATGATCCCCTGGCCCCGGATTTCCATATAAAGAATACGACGAGGATAAAGACCCTCTTTAACCTGAATTCTAATTGATTGGATATCCCGCATAAGGAATCGAAGGAAGACGCGACGTTTTATTCCAGGGAATCCCCAACGAAAAATGCACACTATTCCCTCTTTTCTATCGAATCGGTCATAACCACTACCTACATTCCACAAAATAGTACACCACAAGTAGGAGCTAATGAATAGGCCTGCGATTCCGTAGAAAGACATCACGACCCCCTGCGGAAAAAAAAGAAT
Organism: Triticum urartu; assembly: GCF_056163025.1. Classification (NCBI taxonomy): domain Eukaryota; kingdom Viridiplantae; phylum Streptophyta; class Magnoliopsida; order Poales; family Poaceae; genus Triticum; species Triticum urartu. The sequence continues at coordinate 20,005 of NW_028259803.1, read as the reverse complement.
TTCTTGAGATGGAAGTATAGATATAATATTCTTACCAAGATAACTGGAAATCCCAACCGATAAGAATCCTAGTGAACCTAGAAAAAGAATACAGGCCCAGAAAAAATTACCCCTTTTTCGAGAACCTTTTAGAAGTTCTACCCATATGTGTTCTGATCGCCAATTCATATTAGATATACTAAATCCAGCAGCGGTCGATTGAAATTGAGAGAATAAGCTAAATAATTTTGACTTTACTTTTTTTGATTCTGAAATCGCCTTCAGCAACTAGTACTCCTGTGAAATAATAGGTTAGATACATTGACTTTCTATTCAAAAAATATTCGTTGATTCAATTAAAATAAATAAAATAAAACTCGCTATACCTGGCTCTGCATATTCATGCATTTATGCTCGTAGCCTATATCCGCATCCATAACCGTTTTTCATTTGTGTGTAGAAAGTGTGTGTAGAAAAAGCCACATACCCTACCATATTATATTACTTACACTAAAAAATACTAGACAATCTTATTTTTTTGCACATAAAGAAATAAAGAAGTCATTGCAATTGCCGGAAATACTAAGCCTACTAAAGGCACGAAAATAGAAGGTAAGTTTAAATCCGTCATGGAATAGGTGTCTCAATTCAAATTTACTATTTCTATCTAGTCGAAAAATATCTTAAGATTCTTATGATATAATTAAGTATATCTATTATAAGGAATATTGACTATTGTATTGTATTTTTTATTTTTAGTTTGAAAAATATTCTGTAAAAAAAATGAAAGGATAATAAGAAAATTCCAAAAAAGGAGAACTAATTAAAAAGATTTTATTTTGATTTTCCCATCCTCATGGCCTTTCTATCTTTCTAATCTAATTTGAAATTGGATTCAAAAGAAAGCGGTTAGAATTTACTTCCTGCATACATACTTCTCTAGAAGCGCATACAATAATGCGTGGTAAAGGCGGAAAAATAGTATATTCAATCAAAATCAAAGGGCAAATTATCTTACCTACTATAGATCCCCTACTACCCTCTTAGACTTTAAAAGGCGATATACCACCCAAAGAAAGGGTATGAAAATGCCGGGTGGAGTTAGCTTTTCGACGAAGACCTGTCCCGTGCAGCGAAGCCCTGTTAGTAAGACCCCCCGCAATAATGGATTATAGAAGAATATTATTCCAAATACTCCTCTGGACGCATATAGTAGCATTGCGATTCCGAATCTTTTTTATTTATGAATATGAACAGAAAAAATTCATTGTATCGTTGGGTCGGAGCGGAGGTTTGGTCCAGAAAAATTAGAAACAAAACGTCTACTCTACCGCATTGAAGTCTATAGCGCTGTATTTCCACGAAAGTATAATTCTTACCATCAGGATACGATCCTTTCTTTTGAACTAAACGTCTCTACGATGGGTCCAGGTTCTATGTCCAATCCCAAATCAAGGATTTCTCGCTCTTGATCGGAGTCATAAACTAAAAAAAAACTACCTTTTTATCCTTTTTCTCAAGGTTATAGAAAACTTCCTTATCTAGTTCTAGCATTTTGAAAAAAAAAAAATGCTTCTTTTTTTACACACAGTTCGAGTCACTTGTTGACTCACGATTACGCCTGTTAAAAGTTTCAAACGTCTCTCTTTTTGAAATTGAAAGAGAGTCCTATAAAAAGGTCTAACTTCCAAACTATGTCTTTTTTCATTCATTCTCCTTTAGTTTTTTTCTCTATCTAGAAGTGGAATAGAATAACCCGGTTGAAGGGTAATGATCATACGTCTGTAATGCATTGTATGGCCCAGAATAGGTCCTATTCTTCTACCTTTTCCAGGTAGTCGATGGCTATTCACAGCTACCACCTTAACACCAAAGAAGAGTTCGACCCAATGCTTTATTTCTGTCTTAGTGAATCCCGATTCGACATTAAAAGTATATTGATTCTTTCCCAATAAACGAAGACTTTTTTCTGTAAATACTGCGTATTTGATTCCATTATCATTATCATATGATAATACTATATTTTATTATTTTATTATTTTATTTGTATTTCTTTATTGTATTATACCTTAATATATATATTCTAGATATATAGAATAGACGAATCTCAATTTGTCAAGTCTCATGATCATATCATGATCTATTTTTATTCGGCTCAATCTTTTTTTTCTAAAAAAGATTGAGCCGAGTTTAATTGCAATCAATTAGAAGAATAAAGAAGAATTACTGCATTTCATAACTGATTTTTTTCTCTTTTTATTTCGTTTCTTTTTTATTTATACCTTCTTTATCTTTAGTTTTATCTAGTTAATCAATAGTATCTACCGGCTCGAACTCGAATTTGATCGCCTTCCATACTTCACAAGCTGCGGCTAGTTCAGGACTCCATTTGCAAGCTGCTCGGATAATTTCATTACCTTCGCGAGCAAGATCGCGCCCTTCGTTACGAGCTTGTACACAGGCTTCTAAAGCCACTCGATTAGCTGCTGCACCAGGTGCATTTCCCCAAGGATGTCCTAAAGTTCCTCCACCAAATTGTAATACAGAATCGTCCCCAAAGATTTCGGTCAGAGCTGGCATATGCCAAACATGAATACCACCTGAAGCTACCGGTATAACACCTGGCATGGATACCCAGTCCTGAGTGAAAAAGATACCGCGAGCACGATCTTTTTCAATAAAATCATCGCGCAATAAATCAACAAAACCTAAAGTCATTTCGCGTTCCCCTTCTAACTTACCTACTACTGTACCGGAGTGGATATGATCTCCCCCAGACATACGCAATGCTTTAGCTAATACACGGAAATGCATACCATGATTTTTCTGTCTATCAATAACTGCATGCATTGCACGGTGAATGTGAAGAAGTAGGCCATTGTCGCGGCAATAATGAGCCAAAGTAGTATTTGCGGTGAATCCCCCAGTTAAGTAGTCATGCATTACAATAGGAACCCCTAATTCTCTTGCAAATACAGCTCTCTTAATCATTTCTTCACATGTACCCGCAGTCGCATTCAAGTAATGCCCCTTGATTTCACCGGTTTCGGCCTGTGATTTATAAATAGCTTCGGCACAAAAGACAAAACGGTCTCTCCAGCGCATAAATGGTTGTGAGTTTACGTTTTCATCATCTTTGGTAAAATCAAGTCCACCACGTAGACACTCATAACACGCTCTACCATAATTTTTTGCGGATAATCCCAATTTTGGTTTAATAGTACATCCCAATAAAGGACGACCGTACTTGTTCAACTTATCTCTTTCAACTTGGATACCATGAGGCGGGCCTTGGAAAGTTTTTGAATAAGTAGGGGGAATTCGTAGATCCTCCAAACGTAGAGCACGTAGGGCTTTGAAACCAAATACGTTACCTACAATGGAAGTAAACATGTTAGTAACGGAACCCTCTTCAAATAGGTCTAATGGATAAGCTACATAACAGATCCATTGGTTGTCTTCCCCAGCAACAGGCTCGATGTGATAGCATCGTCCTTTGTAACGATCAAGACTGGTAAGTCCATCAGTCCAAACAGTTGTCCATGTACCAGTAGAAGATTCGGCAGCTACTGCAGCCCCTGCTTCTTCGGGCGGAACCCCAGGCTGAGGACTTACTCGGAATGCTGCCAAGATATCAGTATCCTTAGTTTCATACTCTGGGGTGTAGTAAGTCAATTTATAATCTTTAACACCAGCTTGAAATCCAACACCTGCTTTAGTTTCTGTTTGTGGTGACATAAGTCCCTCCCTATAACTCTTGAATTAAGAATTCTCACAATAACAGGGTCTACTCGATGTTAATTAGGCGTAAATGAAACTTTAGCAAAAATCTCGTAAAACAAAAAGGATATTCAATTAATATAATATCAACTCATTAAAGAAAATTGAGGGCATGCTTAGGTTAATGAATATGTTTCATTCATATATAATGCGTACACCCTGTGTATGTTCTATCCTATAGGAATTCCAATATAGGAATTCGATAGGAATTGAGTTGTTGTTATGGTAAGTTAACACGGTTCGTTATTAAACCATGGATTTGATTTACCAAATCCATAATTATTGTATACTCTTTGATAGATATAGCGCAACCCAAATTAATTCCTAATCCTTATTTTACAAGTTCTTAATAGTTCTCTTTTCTTATTTTGAATGCAAATACCTAACTAAATACTAATAAAATTCTTTGTTGACAGCAATCTATGCTTCACAGTAGTATATATTTTGTATATCGAAGTCCTAGATAGGAAAGTAGAGTAGGCACAGATCCTCCACAAAAGGCAAAATGTATATGAAAAAAAAGATTGATTGAACTTTCCAATGGACTCATTCCATGAGTAAACGATTGAATGGGATTCGCTTGGGCAACGAAATCAAGTCCTGGTCCCCTTTTCTCTCTTATTGAATTAACTAATTCATTTCCTTTTTACTTTTGGATTTTTTTTGATTTGATTTGGCATTATTCAACAATAAAAAAAGAAAAATTTCGACAAATTCCTTTTTTTTAATTATGTGATAATTATGAGAACCAATCCTACTACTTCTCCTCCCGGGGTTTCCACAATTGAAGAAAAAAGTACAGGTCGTATCGATCAAATTATTGGACCCGTGCTGGATGTCACTTTTCCCCCAGGCAAGTTACCTTATATTTATAACGCTTTGGTAGTCCAGAGTAGAGACACTGCCGATAAGCAAATTAATGTGACTTGTGAGGTACAACAATTATTAGGAAATAATCGAGTTAGAGCTGTAGCTATGAGTGCTACGGACGGGTTGATGAGAGGAATGGAAGTGATTGACACGGGAGCTCCTCTCAGTGTTCCGGTCGGTGGAGCTACTCTCGGACGAATTTTCAACGTTCTTGGGGAGCCTGTTGACAATTTGGGTCCTGTAGATAGTAGTGCAACGTTCCCTATTCATAGATCTGCGCCTGCCTTTATCGAGTTAGATACGAAATTATCCATCTTTGAAACAGGTATTAAGGTCGTCGATCTTTTAGCTCCTTATCGACGTGGAGGAAAAATAGGACTATTTGGGGGGGCTGGAGTAGGTAAAACAGTACTGATCATGGAATTAATCAATAACATTGCTAAAGCTCATGGGGGCGTATCCGTATTCGGTGGAGTAGGGGAACGGACTCGTGAAGGAAATGATCTTTATATGGAAATGAAGGAATCCGGAGTAATTAATGAAAAAAATATTGAGGAATCAAAGGTAGCTCTAGTCTATGGCCAAATGAATGAACCACCGGGAGCTCGTATGAGAGTTGGTTTAACTGCCCTAACTATGGCGGAATATTTCCGAGATGTTAATAAGCAAGACGTGCTTTTATTTATCGATAATATCTTTCGTTTTGTTCAAGCAGGATCAGAGGTATCCGCTTTATTAGGGAGAATGCCCTCCGCAGTGGGTTATCAACCTACTCTTAGTACAGAAATGGGTTCTTTGCAAGAAAGAATTGCTTCTACTAAAAAGGGATCTATAACTTCGATTCAAGCAGTTTATGTACCTGCAGACGATTTGACCGACCCTGCCCCTGCCACAACATTTGCACATTTGGATGCTACTACCGTACTTTCCAGAGGATTAGCTTCCAAGGGTATTTATCCAGCAGTAGATCCTTTAGATTCAACCTCGACTATGTTACAGCCTCGGATCGTTGGCAACGAACATTATGAAACTGCGCAAAGAGTTAAGGAAACTTTACAACGTTACAAAGAACTTCAGGACATTATCGCAATTCTTGGCTTGGATGAATTATCGGAAGAGGATCGTTTAACTGTAGCAAGAGCAAGAAAAATTGAGCGTTTCTTATCACAACCGTTCTTTGTGGCAGAAGTTTTTACTGGTTCTCCAGGAAAGTATGTTGCTCTTGCGGAAACTATTAGGGGATTTCAACTAATCCTTTCCGGAGAATTAGACGGCCTACCTGAACAGGCTTTTTATTTGGTGGGTAACATCGATGAAGCTAGCACGAAAGCTATAACCTTAGAAGAGGAGAACAAATCGAAGAAATGAAATTAAATCTTTATGTACTGACTCCTAAGCGAATTATTTGGGATTGTGAAGTGAAAGAAATCATTTTATCCACTAATAGTGGCCAAATTGGCGTATTACCAAACCACGCCCCCATTAACACAGCAGTAGATATGGGTCCTTTGAGAATACGCCTCCTCAACGACCAATGGTTAACAGCGATTCTGTGGAGCGGTTTTGCGAGAATAGTTAATAATGAGATCATCATTTTAGGAAATGATGCGGAACTGGGTAGTGATATTGATCCGGAAGAAGCTCAAAAGGCACTTGAAATAGCCGAAGCTAACTTGAGTAAAGCTGAGGGTACGAAAGATTTGGTTGAAGCGAAGCTCGCTCTCAGACGAGCTAGGATACGAATCGAGGCTGTCAATTGGATTCCCCCATCCAATTGAAGACAATCCAGTGGTTTATAGTTGATACAAAGAAAAAGGGAAGAGGGGTAGAAAAAGTTATTAGATAGCGAAGCGAAGTAAGTCCAATGCTATCTAGTAATTTTTCTACCTACTTACCTACTATTGGATTTGAACCAATGACTCCCGCCGTATGAAAGCAATACTCTAACCACTGAGTTAAGTAGGCAATTTATCACCACAAAGGAAGACCCATTACTTCGATCGATTATATATTGAATCCCTTTTCTAAGCAATACCGCTCTGTTATTGGTCTGTTATATACTAAATACTAAACTAAATACTAAACAGATACAGATCAAAGGGGTATCCTCTGGCATTAGAAAATATTCATCTTGACAAGAAATTATCTATATGTTAAGATATCTCTGATAAGGGCTATAGCTCAGTTCGGTAGAGCAACTCGTTTACACGTGCGCCAATGCTTTTCAAAGGAGCTTATTATGCAATGAACATAATCGATCTTATTGCAAAATCAATGTCTTACTTCATAGATTCGAGAGAATAGGAGAACAGTAGCCTGACAAACAGTCGGTTCAGTCCGATTCAGGTGCCAATTCAGGTGCCTAATCAAATAGAACCCTTATGGATTTGCTAGTTGATAAGGTAAATATCCAGCCCACTAAATGCTAGGCGTAATGAGGATAAGGGCCTCCAAAAAACTTCTTTTCGTTCTATGAACTTTAAGGTGTATGAAGTCTCATAGTTAACTCTTGCAGTGGAACGATAGAGACTCCATTTCACTTAGGTTGATTTAATTTAGACCGGAGGCAGACCTAAGTCAAGGTAATCCTCCTTTGAAACACTTTGGTATTGCTCCTAGATAGATCATAATACAAAAAATCAATCAGAGCACAGGGAGCCATCTCATTATCTTTCCGTAAAGAAAAACTATGGTGGACTAACTGATCTTTAAATCAGTTTATGAAAGAGCCCAATGCAAAAAAATGCATGTTGGGTCTTTGAAACAGTTCAAATCATTTCGATAATAATCCGTTTGATCTGTTTTACCGAGAAGGTCTACGGTTCGAATCCGTATAGCCCTAATATGCCCTTTTTTAGATTTTAGGATCTCTATCCTATGTTTTCTTTAGTTTAGTATAGTTTTCATTTTCTCATTAGTATTTGTTTATAGACTGGATAGGCGCCTGCGACATAGAATAGAGATAAAAGCATTACCAAAGGCTCATTCATCGAAAATCAAAATCATACAGACAGGAAAAGAAAAACGAATTTCTATCAAATCAATAGAAGAAAGGATCCTTTCCCTGATTTGAATCCCGTCCTCCTTCAAATAGGATATCTCTAGACTTCCCTATAATAACTGCAATGATTTTATCCATTTTGCGAATTCCTACTTTGTTTTAAGTATATTTATTACTTTGTTTATAGATACATTATGTAAATTGATCAACTTTAAATAGAAAAAATAAAGTAAAGAGTAAATAAGAAAACAGAATATTCTGTCTCATAGTTCTGAAATAGAGTTCTTTATTTTTATTTTATAGTATTACTTCTCATTAATTATACTGCATAGATTAGTCCTACTATCTTAATTAGGTTCTAATTTAGTAGTATTCTCATTTTTATTTAATAGTCTCTTATTATTTTATTATTAAATATTAAATAAAGGATAGAGCTATTCTTTTTTCTAGAGATTCTAGAGAAAGCGAGACAAAGTGAAACGAGAAAGTTTTCTTTATATAAGAATTAGATCTACATACACCATATCTAAATAGAATGGAAATCCAAAAGAAAGGGAGTTGGGATTCCATTGGATGAATCTTTAAAGAAGATGCAGCACAGAGGAAACAAAGGCTAAACTTAAACTAAGCGCTTTTGTTTGAACAAAAAAGATTCTTGTTTCACCGAGGAAAAGAGAGAAGTTCTGGATAAATTGACAATGCTGAATTGAATTGACTAATTTAAGTTCCGCCTATTCCACATTAATGGGAGTACATTATGTTTCTGCTTCACGAATATGATATTTTTTGGACATTTCTAATAATAGCAAGCCTTATTCCTATTTTGGCATTTTCGATTTCAGGACTTTTAGCCCCGGTTAGTGAAGGACCAGAGAAGCTTTCTAGTTATGAATCGGGTATAGAACCCATGGGAGGGGCTTGGGTACAATTCCGAATACGCTATTATATGTTTGCGCTCGTTTTTGTTGTTTTTGATGTGGAAACCGTCTTTCTATACCCTTGGGCAATGAGTTTCGACGTATTGGGTGTATCCGTTTTTATCGAAGCTTTGATTTTCGTGCTTATCTTAGTTGTTGGTTTAGTTTATGCATGGCGAAAAGGAGCCTTGGAATGGTCTTAACTGAATATTTAGACAAAAAAAAAGAAGGAAAAGATTCTATTGAGACAGTTATGAATTTGATTGAGTTTCCCTTACTTGACCAAACAAGTTCCAATTCTGTTATTTCAACTACACCAAATGATCTTTCGAATTGGTCAAGACTCTCCAGTTTATGGCCCCTTCTATACGGTACCAGTTGTTGTTTCATTGAATTTGCTTCATTAATAGGCTCACGATTCGACTTTGATCGTTATGGATTGGTACCAAGATCAAGTCCTAGGCAAGCAGACCTAATTTTAACAGCCGGTACGGTAACAATGAAAATGGCTCCCTCTTTAGTGAGATTATACGAGCAAATGCCTGAACCAAAATACGTCATTGCTATGGGAGCCTGTACTATTACAGGGGGAATGTTCAGTACGGATTCCTATAGTACTGTTCGGGGAGTTGATAAGTTAATTCCTGTGGATGTCTACTTGCCGGGCTGCCCACCTAAACCGGAGGCAGTTATAGATGCCCTAACAAAACTTCGTAAGAAGATATCGCGAGAAATAGTTGAGGATCAAACTCTATCTCAAAATAAAAATAGATGTTTTACTACCAGTCACAAGCTTTATGTTAGGCGCAGTACTCATACAGGAACTTATGAGCAAGAATTGCTCTATCAATCACCATCTACATTAGATATATCTTCTGAAACTTTTTTCAAATCCAAAAGTTCAGTACCTTCCTACAAATTAGTGAATTAGGAGAGGGGCTCTTTTGTGTAGAAAAATAAAAAGCAGGGCAATCTTTCAAACTTGCATCCGAAATGTGAAATATTTATACAAAGAGGGAGAGATGAAGACAATGCAGCAGGGTTGGTTATCTAATTGGCTAGTCAAACATGAGGTGGTTCATAGATCTTTGGGCTTTGATCACCGAGGAATAGAGACTTTACAAATAAAAGCAGGGGATTGGGATTCCATTGCTGTCATTTTATATGTATATGGTTACAATTATTTACGCTCCCAATGTGCTTATGATGTAGCACCCGGTGGATCTTTAGCTAGCGTGTATCATCTTACGAGAATACAATATGGTATAGATAATCCAGAAGAAGTCTGCATAAAAGTCTTTGCCCAAAAGGATAATCCTAGAATTCCGTCTGTCTTCTGGATTTGGAGAAGTGCCGATTTTCAAGAACGCGAATCTTATGATATGGTGGGAATCTCTTATGATAATCATCCGCGCCTTAAACGTATCCTAATGCCTGAAAGTTGGATAGGCTGGCCCTTACGTAAGGATTATATAACCCCCAATTTTTATGAAATACAAGATGCTCATTGAATGATAAGAAATTCATGCTCACTTATACAACACAACTCCAGATTTTATTCAAGTCAAGGAATATTTTTAGGTTCTTTTCCTAGATGAAACGGAATACCTATTTATAATTAATTCCTAATTATACAAAAGCATTCCAGATAGACTGAGCAAAAAAAGGGTTTCATTTGGATTCCCCTATTTTGAAAATCGCATATTAATTTCCTTCATATGAACAGAAAAATAGGATGACTCAAAGAAGTTCTCTACCAGGAACTTTGTACCGCGCACATTACTTAGCACAACTAGGAAAATAAGATAAGATAAAGATAAGCAAGACTAAAAAAATATTCGTCGGAATAGCGGAATACAAAATTAAGAAACGCAAAAAAATAAAGGGGAATCTCACCCCCTTCTTTATCATAAAGAAAAGATATATTTTAAAACTTCTTTAAAAAGAAAAAGAAGTGCCTCTATATTTATATTATAGATTTATCCACTTAGATGAATAAATATTATTAATGAATATGTATCACAATCCATCTCGAGGTATTTGGATCAATACCTATTCGGTGGATCTTTTTTTTTTTTTTCTCTGCCAGGAACCAGATTTGAACTGGTGACACGAGGATTTTCAGTCCTCTGCTCTACCAACTGAGCTATCCTGACCTTTTCTTGTGCATCATCCTAGTAGAGTATTTGTATCTATGTCAATTAAAAGGACTAAAAATTAATTAAAGTATTTCAAATTTTAAATTTGAAAATGGGGGGGGTAGTCCTATGCATTGTGCATGGTTTACTTAAATAAAACTTAAAAATAGAGTGAATAACCAAGATTTCTTGCCGATACTCTAATAAAAAAGAAATCTATTCAATGAATAGGATAAGATCCATTGAGTTCTCTTCGCATTCCTTTGTGAAAGAGTAGAATGAGAAAGCTAATGAATCTTAAACCCATTGCATTGATAAAAAGAAAAAAAAGTGCATTGATAAAAAGAAAAAAAAAAAGAGGATAAATAATAATAATATAGTATAGTTAGGGAATAAAAGAGGATTTGGGGATAGAGGGACTTGAACCCTCACAACTTATAAAGTCGACGGATTTTCCTTTTACTAGAAATTTCATTGTTGTCAGTATTGACATGTAGAATGGGACTCTCTCTTTGTCCTCGTCCGATTAATCCACTTTTTTAAAGATCTCGAAAACTTTGAATTTTAATTGAAGAATTTGATTATTCAATATTCGATTGGAGTGGATTCACAATAATGAAAAAAAAAAATTATGATATGAGTTTTTTATTTCATAATCATTATCATTTCTAATTTCATTTTTAAAAAAGATAAAGAACCTATATTATAATTAGAATATAATATGAGTTCTGTGATTAATCGTTTGCTATGTCAGTATCTATACGTGTTTATTAAATGTATAAGGTATAAAACCCCTCTTTCTCTAATTTAGAACTAGAAGGAATTCCACTAACAACACAACGTAATTAACTCGATTCGTTAGAACAGCTTCCATTGAGTCTCTGCACCTATCCTTTTCCTTTGTATTCTAGTTCGAGAACCCCTTGTTTTCTCAAAACACGGATTTGGCTCAGGATTGCCCTTTTTTAATTCCAGGGTTTCTCTGAATTTGGAAGTTACCACTTAGCAGGTTTCCATACCAAGGCTCAATACAATCAAGTCCGTAGCGTCTACCGATTTCGCCATATCCCCATTTCCCTCTTCTTTGAGACCAGGATTCCTTGTGTAATTTCATCCATCTCTTAGTTTTTTTTTTGAATCATTGAGTTCATCACTCAACGTAGTCTAGCAGTTCAGTTCGACTCTATTTGAGAGACCTCGCTTGCTTATTGCAATTCAGAATTGAATTGATTCTATCCTTGATGTATTTGCAATTCAATCCGAATCAATATATCCAAAAGTTTTTATCTCCCCCACCTCCCGTCTTACTTTTTTATAGTATTCAAAATTATACTATAACGCTTGATATTTATTCTTTTTTTCTAATCAGAATTAGCAATTTTATTTACTCTGACTCTATGTTCCCCTTAGTGAAATATTAATCCTCAAATTATTAACAAATAATAAAGTCTATAATGATCGAATGAAAATACCAATAAATTCTATAATTTTATTTTTTAATATCCTATAGTTAAGCATATCAAGCTAACTTTATCTTTAAGAAGTTTTAGTATTTTTTTATTTTTATAAGTATAACTTCAAATTTAGAACTAGTTAATAGCTAAGATTAATAACTAATATCTGAGATTTTACGGATTTCCTATACTATACCTATTTCTATTTGTTACACTATTTCCGTTATGTAAGCCCACTTAGCTCAGAGGTTAGAGCATCGCATTTGTAATGCGAGGGTCATCGGTTCAAATCCGATAGTCGGCTTTTTTTTCTCTATCGATGTTCTACGAACAAGAATCTCTTTTTTTCCGAATTAAATGGAGAATCCAGGATCTTTTATGTTTTTTACCTTACAATTTTGCTAGATACAAAACAATAAAATAAATAATATATATACAAAAAAAAAAGATTTTGATGAAATTCCATTTTTTGGGGTACTTTAGTTGATTTTACTCTGTTTATCCTGTAGTTTAATTCAGTTTTAATTTCGATGTATTCTGTAATGTAAATACAATGAAATTAATTGTGTAAAATGAAATTTCAATAAAATAAAAAAAGGAGTCTTCATGTCCCGTTATCGAGGACCTCGTTTAAAAAAAATACGCCGTCTGGGAGCTTTACCAGGACTCACTAGAAAAACACCTAAATCCGGAAGTAATCTTAAAAAAAAATTCAATTCTGGGAAAAAGGAGCAATATCGTATTCGTCTTCAAGAAAAACAGAAATTGCGTTTTCATTATGGTCTGACAGAACGACAATTACTTAGATATGTACATATCGCTGGAAAAGCAAAAAGGTCAACAGGCCAGGTTTTACTACAATTACTTGAAATGCGTTTGGATAATATCCTTTTTCGATTGGGTATGGCTTCAACCATTCCTGGGGCCCGCCAATTAGTCAACCATAGACATATTTTAGTTAATGGTCGTATAGTCAATATACCAAGTTTTCGTTGCAAACCCCGAGATATTATTACTACGAAAGATAACCAAAGATCAAAAGGTCTGGTTCAAAATTATATTGCTTCATCGGACCCGGGGAAATTGCCAAAGCATTTGGCGATTGACACGTTGGAATATAAAGGACTAGTAAATAAAATCCTAGATAGGAAGTGGGTCGGTCTCAAAATAAATGAGTTGTTAGTTGTAGAATATTACTCTCGTCAGACTTGAACTTAACGAAAAAAGGAAAGGTTCATAGAATTTTCTTCCCCTTCCCCTTTCCCCGAACTAAATCGCCCTAAGACCATTACCATTAATTTGTATTTTCCCATCAACTAGCTAAAATTGATTAACCCTAGGATTAGGATCCTTTTTTCTTTTTTCCTCTATGTGTATTTTACATACCACAGTAATTTGCTATAGAGAATTTCTAATTTCTATTAAATCAAAATAAGATAATATAAGATATTATATTATTGCTGGAAAAAATTGTTATTTGATTTGATACATTGTGATCCTTAACGTTGATGAATTAAGAAAAACGGAAAGAGAGGGATTCGAACCCTCGGTAAACAAAAGTCTACATAGCAGTTCCAATGCTACGCCTTGAACCGCTCGGCCATCTCTCCTACATAACTTATTATGGAAAATAAACTGAGTGAATAGCGAGTTTTCTTATTCCTGCAGTACAGGTACAACCGCAACCACTCGGGGGTTCCATAGTTCTATTGGAAAAATTCCTTTTGATCTAAGTGGAAGGATACAGGATTTTTTACTAGAAATTGCGCTCGCTATAAAATAAAAGTTTTAATTTGGGTTTTCCCGCAACTAAAGAAAAAGAAAATGGAAGAATTCTTCTTATTGCATAATAAAATAAAGAAACCTTAGAATTCCGTTTGCATAAGATACGCTACACCATACTATCGAAATCAAAAATAGGGTATGAGACAATTAATAACTTTGAAAACACGAAATAGTTGATAACATAAGTTGTTGTTCAGAAATAGGAAAGTGGAATGAAATCCAGTCTTAGTCAAATATTTCATATCTCTTCGTGTCCAAGCAGAAGGAAAAGGATACAATTTGAGCTGAGCGGAAAATCCATATCTCTCTTATCCATTTAAAGCATATGGATTTAGAGTAGAGCATATGGATCAATCTATTTATAATTATAAGAATCGAATGTGTTTGTTTTTATGTTATTTTGTGAAGGAATGAAAACAATTCTATATAGAATGGGTTGGGAATTATGCCTAGATCCCGTGGAAATGGAAATTTCATTGATAAGACCTCCTCAATTGTAGCCAATATTTTATTGCGAATAATTCCGACAACCTCAGGAGAAAAAAAGGCATTTACTTATTATAGAGATGGTGCGATTTGACTCTTTTTTTTGCTTTTTTTTAGCCCTACCTATACCTCAGTCTTACGAAAAAGAGAGGGGGGTTGGCATAGAGAGAACCAAATTTGTAAAGCAAACAAACCCACGCTTCGGGAAGGTGAGGCGAACTAACAATTCCTTCCGTCGTGTATCCTCGATTGATGCGGCTTCAGATACTTCAATTGTAGATTTGAGTATTGAGCGAAAGGTTACACCTACAGGATATGGTATGGTATGGATTACAGGCCAATCCTACTCTATTAGTATCCGTAGGCAGCATAGGGGAGAAAAGCACTACACCTAGAAATAGGAATCAACAAGAGAAAAACTTTGTTAGAAATTACCCCTTTCCTGATCGGTATCAGGGCTGGGAAGAATGGTTGGGATAACAAACAACCATCAGGTTTGTACTTTGGATACCCCTATAACCATCAAAGATCGTTGAAGTAGCTAATTCCTCTAAATAGGAGGCGTTGAGAACAAAGAAATTATTGGAGCTATCGTTTTCCTCTAGCATTAATAGAATTCATTGGTGTTAAGAAAAACCTCTTGTGGGAAGGTTGGCTAGAGATTTCTTGGAAAAATACCAGCCCCTTTCGGTTCATAATGAGACGGGACTAATTCTATTTTGATTCTATAGATTATTTCGCTTAGTACTATTATGTACAGAAGGGAGGAGCCGTATGAGATGAAAACCTCATGTACGGTTTTGGAACGGAGATTTTTTGAATAGAATGAACGACCGTAACGGATGTTGGCTCAATCCGAAGGAAATTATGCGGAAGCTTTGCAAAATTATTATGAAGCTACGCGACTAGAAATCGATCCCTATGATCGAAGTTATATACTCTATAACATAGGCCTTATACACACAAGCAATGGAGAGCATACAAAGGCTTTGGAATATTATTTCCGGGCACTAGAACGAAACCCCTTCTTACCGCAAGCTTTTAATAATATGGCCGTGATCTGTCATTACGTGCGACTATCTCCACTATAGAAAGAAAAAAAAAAAAGAGAGGATCAAATTTTCTAGTAAATACTAGAAAAAAAGGGCTTTCTACATAGGGATCGTAAAAACAACGATTTTTCCCTATCAGCTGTAGGAAGGAAGGACACTTCACGAGAATCAAAAAACGAAGAAAGTATGGCCTATACTACTACTCTATGGATAAAGTTTCTCAAATTGATAGAGAAAGCACCGTAAAGATCAATTAGTGAGCGACTGGGTCGATACAACTAAAAAAAACTGCTTACTTATCCCATGATATGGGGCAAAATTTAGGAATCCGCTTATGTAATAGAGCCGATCCACTAAGGGATTAAGCAGCGGTGTAGTATCAGATCCCAAAGATAGTAAGTTCTTTTTTCTTTCTTATGGAAAAAAGTCTTTTTCAAGGATTCTATAGAGATTTCATATATGAAACCGGGATAGTTACCTCTCAGAAAATTTGAACGAAGGCTCTATATCTATCTATGCTTCATTCTTCTGAAGGTGGGAAAAAAGATCAAACTGATTATTGATAAAAATTAGGGTTTGAAACTTAGGTAATTAATTTCTTCTGCTTAACCCAAGAACAAATTGGATCGATTTTTGATAAATCGAATTCAGTTAAGATAGGGGAAATTCAGATAGCAATTTCTGAGCCGTATGAGGTAGGAAACTCTCAAGTACGGTTCTAAGGGAAGGAACTTCCTATTCCGACCGAGGAGAACAGGCCATTCTACAGGGTGATTCGGAAATTGCGGAAGCTTGGTTTGATCAAGCTGCTGAATATTGGAAACAAGCTATAGCGCTTACTCCGGGAAATTATATTGAAGCACAGAACTGGTTGAAGATTACGAAGCGCTTTGAATTTGAATAAGACCATGCTCCTTCTTTTTCATAAAATGGGTGGTTTGGTTGTTGATCCATTAATCAAATAAATTAGGTCGTAAGATCGAATCAAGAATTTCATTATATCCATTTCTTATACCTTCTATTTTATATGATATTTCATAAGAATAAACCATAGGGATAGGGTCTAGAATAGAAGTAATAAAGTGAATAAAAAGAGGGGGCAATCTAAATATTGCTAATATATTAGGACCATCTTATTAATAATTCTAATGAGTTATCTTGGAATTTAGAATCAAATAAAAAACCCTATATTATGCTCAAGGAAAGTAGATATAGATAGGAGCTTATGCCCTCAAAAAAAATACACTAGTTTCTTAAATTAAAAATAAAAAAGATTTTTTTCTTACGTCGAGAAATATTTGTTTTTCAAGATAAACAATGTCCGTTAGGCACCTAATCTTTATGTCATAATAGACCCGAACACTTGCCTCGGATTGACTTCAATATATAATTGCTCCAGTGAATAACTAAAAAAAAAATAGAAGGATGGTAGATAGTAAAGAAAAGAACTAATCACAATATCTATCTTTCAAAATCTATCTTTCAAAATCTATCTTTCAAAATATATATCTTTCAAAGATTCACTAAAAAGACAGTTGGCGGGTCTCTTTGTATGTCTTGTCCGGAAAGAGGAGGACTTAATGATTATTCGTTCGCCGGAACCAGAAGTAAAAATTGTTGTGGATAGGGATCCTGTAAAAACATCTTTTGAGGAATGGGCCAGACCCGGCCATTTCTCAAGAACACTAGCTAAGGGCCCTGATACTACCACTTGGATCTGGAACCTACATGCTGATGCTCACGATTTCGATAGTCATACTGGTGATTTGGAGGAGATTTCTCGAAAAGTCTTTAGTGCTCATTTCGGGCAACTTTCCATTATCTTTCTTTGGTTGAGTGGCATGTACTTTCATGGCGCCCGTTTTTCCAATTATGAAGCATGGCTAAGTGATCCTACTCACATTGGACCCAGTGCTCAGGTAGTTTGGCCTATAGTAGGGCAAGAAATATTGAATGGTGATGTAGGCGGGGGTTTCCGAGGAATCCAAATAACCTCTGGTTTTTTTCAGCTTTGGCGAGCATCTGGAATAACTAGTGAATTACAACTCTATTGTACTGCAATTGGTGCATTGATTTTTGCAGCGTTAATGCTTTTTGCTGGTTGGTTCCATTATCACAAAGCCGCTCCCAAATTGGCCTGGTTCCAAGATGTAGAATCCATGTTGAATCACCACTTAGCGGGATTATTAGGACTTGGGTCTCTTTCTTGGGCGGGGCACCAAATTCATGTATCTTTACCAATTAACCAATTTCTTGACGCTGGGGTGGATCCTAAAGAGATACCACTTCCTCATGAATTTATCTTGAATCGGGACCTTTTGGCTCAACTTTATCCTAGTTTTGCCGAAGGAGCAACCCCTTTTTTCACTTTAAATTGGTCCAAATACGCAGAATTTCTGACTTTTCGCGGAGGACTAGATCCAGTAACCGGTGGTCTCTGGCTGACCGATATTGCGCACCATCATTTAGCTATTGCTATTCTTTTCCTAATCGCAGGTCATATGTATAGGACCAATTGGGGTATTGGCCATGGACTTAAAGATATTTTGGAGGCTCACAAGGGCCCATTTACAGGACAAGGCCATAAGGGTCTTTATGAAATCTTAACAACGTCATGGCATGCTCAATTATCTCTTAACCTAGCTATGCTAGGCTCTACAACCATTGTTGTAGCTCATCATATGTATTCTATGCCTCCCTATCCATACCTAGCTACTGACTATGGTACACAACTTTCCTTGTTCACACACCACATGTGGATTGGCGGATTTCTAATAGTCGGTGCTGCTGCACATGCAGCAATTTTTATGGTAAGAGACTATGATCCAACTACTCGATACAACGATCTATTAGATCGCGTCCTTAGACACCGCGATGCAATCATATCCCACCTTAACTGGGTATGTATATTTCTAGGTTTTCACAGTTTTGGCTTGTACATTCATAATGATACCATGAGTGCTTTAGGCCGTCCACAAGATATGTTTTCGGAT
Organism: Triticum urartu; assembly: GCF_056163025.1. Lineage (NCBI taxonomy): Eukaryota > Viridiplantae > Streptophyta > Magnoliopsida > Poales > Poaceae > Triticum > Triticum urartu. The sequence goes on along the minus strand of NW_028259803.1, from coordinate 1,550 downwards.
ACTGCCATACAATTACAACCTATCTTTGCTCAATGGGTACAAAATATCCATGCTACTGCGCCTGGCGTAACAGCTCCTGGTGCAACAACAAGTACTAGCTTAACGTGGGGAGGCGGCGAGTTAGTAGCAGTAGGTGGCAAAGTGGCTTTGTTACCTATTCCATTAGGAACCGCAGATTTTTTAGTCCATCACATTCATGCATTTACCATACATGTGACTGTATTAATACTTTTGAAAGGTGTTTTATTTGCTCGGAGTTCCCGTTTGATACCCGATAAAGCAAATCTAGGTTTTCGCTTTCCTTGCGATGGGCCTGGCCGAGGGGGAACATGTCAAGTATCCGCCTGGGATCATGTTTTCTTAGGTTTATTCTGGATGTACAATGCAATTTCGGTAGTCATTTTCCATTTCAGTTGGAAAATGCAGTCGGATGTTTGGGGTACTATAAGTGATCAAGGGGTGGTAACTCATATTACAGGGGGAAACTTTGCACAGAGTTCCATTACGATTAATGGGTGGCTTCGAGATTTCTTGTGGGCACAGGCATCGCAAGTCATTCAGTCTTATGGTTCTTCATTATCTGCATATGGTCTTTTTTTCTTAGGTGCTCATTTTGTCTGGGCCTTCAGTTTAATGTTTTTATTCAGCGGCCGTGGTTATTGGCAAGAACTCATTGAATCTATCGTTTGGGCTCATAACAAATTAAAAGTTGCTCCTGCTACTCAGCCTAGAGCCTTGAGCATTATACAAGGACGCGCTGTAGGAGTAACCCATTACCTTCTGGGTGGAATTGCCACGACATGGGCATTCTTCTTAGCGAGAATTATTGCAGTAGGATAGTGGCTAGGAGGATTTGAAAGGCATTATGGAATTAAGATTTCCCAGGTTTAGCCAAGGCTTAGCTCAGGACCCCACTACTCGTCGTATTTGGTTTGGTATTGCTACCGCACATGATTTCGAAAGTCATGATGATATTACTGAAGAACGTCTTTATCAGAACATTTTTGCTTCTCACTTTGGGCAATTAGCAATAATCTTTCTATGGACGTCCGGAAATCTGTTTCATGTAGCTTGGCAAGGAAATTTTGAATCATGGATACAGGATCCTTTACACGTAAGACCTATTGCTCATGCGATTTGGGATCCTCATTTTGGTCAACCCGCTGTGGAAGCCTTTACTCGAGGAGGTGCTGCTGGTCCAGTGAATATTGCTTATTCTGGAGTTTATCAGTGGTGGTATACAATAGGATTACGCACCAATGAGGATCTTTATACTGGAGCTCTTTTTCTATTATTTCTTTCTACGCTGTCCTTAATAGCGGGTTGGTTACATCTACAACCCAAATGGAAACCAAGCCTTTCGTGGTTCAAAAACGCGGAATCTCGTCTCAATCATCATTTGTCAGGACTTTTCGGGGTAAGTTCTTTGGCTTGGACAGGACATTTAGTTCATGTTGCTATTCCCGCATCCAGGGGGGAGTACGTTCGATGGAATAATTTCTTAGATGTATTACCCTATCCCCAGGGGTTGGGACCCCTTTTGACGGGTC
>NW_028259802.1:0-30887 GCF_056163025.1 Triticum urartu | reverse complement strand
TTTTCTTTTTTCCTCTATGTGTATTTTACATACCACAGTAATTTGCTATAGAGAATTTCTAATTTCTATTAAATCAAAATAAGATAATATAAGATATTATATTATTGCTGGAAAAAATTGTTATTTGATTTGATACATTGTGATCCTTAACGTTGATGAATTAAGAAAAACGGAAAGAGAGGGATTCGAACCCTCGGTAAACAAAAGTCTACATAGCAGTTCCAATGCTACGCCTTGAACCGCTCGGCCATCTCTCCTACATAACTTATTATGGAAAATAAACTGAGTGAATAGCGAGTTTTCTTATTCCTGCAGTACAGGTACAACCGCAACCACTCGGGGGTTCCATAGTTCTATTGGAAAAATTCCTTTTGATCTAAGTGGAAGGATACAGGATTTTTTACTAGAAATTGCGCTCGCTATAAAATAAAAGTTTTAATTTGGGTTTTCCCGCAACTAAAGAAAAAGAAAATGGAAGAATTCTTCTTATTGCATAATAAAATAAAGAAACCTTAGAATTCCGTTTGCATAAGATACGCTACACCATACTATCGAAATCAAAAATAGGGTATGAGACAATTAATAACTTTGAAAACACGAAATAGTTGATAACATAAGTTGTTGTTCAGAAATAGGAAAGTGGAATGAAATCCAGTCTTAGTCAAATATTTCATATCTCTTCGTGTCCAAGCAGAAGGAAAAGGATACAATTTGAGCTGAGCGGAAAATCCATATCTCTCTTATCCATTTAAAGCATATGGATTTAGAGTAGAGCATATGGATCAATCTATTTATAATTATAAGAATCGAATGTGTTTGTTTTTATGTTATTTTGTGAAGGAATGAAAACAATTCTATATAGAATGGGTTGGGAATTATGCCTAGATCCCGTGGAAATGGAAATTTCATTGATAAGACCTCCTCAATTGTAGCCAATATTTTATTGCGAATAATTCCGACAACCTCAGGAGAAAAAAAGGCATTTACTTATTATAGAGATGGTGCGATTTGACTCTTTTTTTTGCTTTTTTTTAGCCCTACCTATACCTCAGTCTTACGAAAAAGAGAGGGGGGTTGGCATAGAGAGAACCAAATTTGTAAAGCAAACAAACCCACGCTTCGGGAAGGTGAGGCGAACTAACAATTCCTTCCGTCGTGTATCCTCGATTGATGCGGCTTCAGATACTTCAATTGTAGATTTGAGTATTGAGCGAAAGGTTACACCTACAGGATATGGTATGGTATGGATTACAGGCCAATCCTACTCTATTAGTATCCGTAGGCAGCATAGGGGAGAAAAGCACTACACCTAGAAATAGGAATCAACAAGAGAAAAACTTTGTTAGAAATTACCCCTTTCCTGATCGGTATCAGGGCTGGGAAGAATGGTTGGGATAACAAACAACCATCAGGTTTGTACTTTGGATACCCCTATAACCATCAAAGATCGTTGAAGTAGCTAATTCCTCTAAATAGGAGGCGTTGAGAACAAAGAAATTATTGGAGCTATCGTTTTCCTCTAGCATTAATAGAATTCATTGGTGTTAAGAAAAACCTCTTGTGGGAAGGTTGGCTAGAGATTTCTTGGAAAAATACCAGCCCCTTTCGGTTCATAATGAGACGGGACTAATTCTATTTTGATTCTATAGATTATTTCGCTTAGTACTATTATGTACAGAAGGGAGGAGCCGTATGAGATGAAAACCTCATGTACGGTTTTGGAACGGAGATTTTTTGAATAGAATGAACGACCGTAACGGATGTTGGCTCAATCCGAAGGAAATTATGCGGAAGCTTTGCAAAATTATTATGAAGCTACGCGACTAGAAATCGATCCCTATGATCGAAGTTATATACTCTATAACATAGGCCTTATACACACAAGCAATGGAGAGCATACAAAGGCTTTGGAATATTATTTCCGGGCACTAGAACGAAACCCCTTCTTACCGCAAGCTTTTAATAATATGGCCGTGATCTGTCATTACGTGCGACTATCTCCACTATAGAAAGAAAAAAAAAAAAGAGAGGATCAAATTTTCTAGTAAATACTAGAAAAAAAGGGCTTTCTACATAGGGATCGTAAAAACAACGATTTTTCCCTATCAGCTGTAGGAAGGAAGGACACTTCACGAGAATCAAAAAACGAAGAAAGTATGGCCTATACTACTACTCTATGGATAAAGTTTCTCAAATTGATAGAGAAAGCACCGTAAAGATCAATTAGTGAGCGACTGGGTCGATACAACTAAAAAAAACTGCTTACTTATCCCATGATATGGGGCAAAATTTAGGAATCCGCTTATGTAATAGAGCCGATCCACTAAGGGATTAAGCAGCGGTGTAGTATCAGATCCCAAAGATAGTAAGTTCTTTTTTCTTTCTTATGGAAAAAAGTCTTTTTCAAGGATTCTATAGAGATTTCATATATGAAACCGGGATAGTTACCTCTCAGAAAATTTGAACGAAGGCTCTATATCTATCTATGCTTCATTCTTCTGAAGGTGGGAAAAAAGATCAAACTGATTATTGATAAAAATTAGGGTTTGAAACTTAGGTAATTAATTTCTTCTGCTTAACCCAAGAACAAATTGGATCGATTTTTGATAAATCGAATTCAGTTAAGATAGGGGAAATTCAGATAGCAATTTCTGAGCCGTATGAGGTAGGAAACTCTCAAGTACGGTTCTAAGGGAAGGAACTTCCTATTCCGACCGAGGAGAACAGGCCATTCTACAGGGTGATTCGGAAATTGCGGAAGCTTGGTTTGATCAAGCTGCTGAATATTGGAAACAAGCTATAGCGCTTACTCCGGGAAATTATATTGAAGCACAGAACTGGTTGAAGATTACGAAGCGCTTTGAATTTGAATAAGACCATGCTCCTTCTTTTTCATAAAATGGGTGGTTTGGTTGTTGATCCATTAATCAAATAAATTAGGTCGTAAGATCGAATCAAGAATTTCATTATATCCATTTCTTATACCTTCTATTTTATATGATATTTCATAAGAATAAACCATAGGGATAGGGTCTAGAATAGAAGTAATAAAGTGAATAAAAAGAGGGGGCAATCTAAATATTGCTAATATATTAGGACCATCTTATTAATAATTCTAATGAGTTATCTTGGAATTTAGAATCAAATAAAAAACCCTATATTATGCTCAAGGAAAGTAGATATAGATAGGAGCTTATGCCCTCAAAAAAAATACACTAGTTTCTTAAATTAAAAATAAAAAAGATTTTTTTCTTACGTCGAGAAATATTTGTTTTTCAAGATAAACAATGTCCGTTAGGCACCTAATCTTTATGTCATAATAGACCCGAACACTTGCCTCGGATTGACTTCAATATATAATTGCTCCAGTGAATAACTAAAAAAAAAATAGAAGGATGGTAGATAGTAAAGAAAAGAACTAATCACAATATCTATCTTTCAAAATCTATCTTTCAAAATCTATCTTTCAAAATATATATCTTTCAAAGATTCACTAAAAAGACAGTTGGCGGGTCTCTTTGTATGTCTTGTCCGGAAAGAGGAGGACTTAATGATTATTCGTTCGCCGGAACCAGAAGTAAAAATTGTTGTGGATAGGGATCCTGTAAAAACATCTTTTGAGGAATGGGCCAGACCCGGCCATTTCTCAAGAACACTAGCTAAGGGCCCTGATACTACCACTTGGATCTGGAACCTACATGCTGATGCTCACGATTTCGATAGTCATACTGGTGATTTGGAGGAGATTTCTCGAAAAGTCTTTAGTGCTCATTTCGGGCAACTTTCCATTATCTTTCTTTGGTTGAGTGGCATGTACTTTCATGGCGCCCGTTTTTCCAATTATGAAGCATGGCTAAGTGATCCTACTCACATTGGACCCAGTGCTCAGGTAGTTTGGCCTATAGTAGGGCAAGAAATATTGAATGGTGATGTAGGCGGGGGTTTCCGAGGAATCCAAATAACCTCTGGTTTTTTTCAGCTTTGGCGAGCATCTGGAATAACTAGTGAATTACAACTCTATTGTACTGCAATTGGTGCATTGATTTTTGCAGCGTTAATGCTTTTTGCTGGTTGGTTCCATTATCACAAAGCCGCTCCCAAATTGGCCTGGTTCCAAGATGTAGAATCCATGTTGAATCACCACTTAGCGGGATTATTAGGACTTGGGTCTCTTTCTTGGGCGGGGCACCAAATTCATGTATCTTTACCAATTAACCAATTTCTTGACGCTGGGGTGGATCCTAAAGAGATACCACTTCCTCATGAATTTATCTTGAATCGGGACCTTTTGGCTCAACTTTATCCTAGTTTTGCCGAAGGAGCAACCCCTTTTTTCACTTTAAATTGGTCCAAATACGCAGAATTTCTGACTTTTCGCGGAGGACTAGATCCAGTAACCGGTGGTCTCTGGCTGACCGATATTGCGCACCATCATTTAGCTATTGCTATTCTTTTCCTAATCGCAGGTCATATGTATAGGACCAATTGGGGTATTGGCCATGGACTTAAAGATATTTTGGAGGCTCACAAGGGCCCATTTACAGGACAAGGCCATAAGGGTCTTTATGAAATCTTAACAACGTCATGGCATGCTCAATTATCTCTTAACCTAGCTATGCTAGGCTCTACAACCATTGTTGTAGCTCATCATATGTATTCTATGCCTCCCTATCCATACCTAGCTACTGACTATGGTACACAACTTTCCTTGTTCACACACCACATGTGGATTGGCGGATTTCTAATAGTCGGTGCTGCTGCACATGCAGCAATTTTTATGGTAAGAGACTATGATCCAACTACTCGATACAACGATCTATTAGATCGCGTCCTTAGACACCGCGATGCAATCATATCCCACCTTAACTGGGTATGTATATTTCTAGGTTTTCACAGTTTTGGCTTGTACATTCATAATGATACCATGAGTGCTTTAGGCCGTCCACAAGATATGTTTTCGGATACTGCCATACAATTACAACCTATCTTTGCTCAATGGGTACAAAATATCCATGCTACTGCGCCTGGCGTAACAGCTCCTGGTGCAACAACAAGTACTAGCTTAACGTGGGGAGGCGGCGAGTTAGTAGCAGTAGGTGGCAAAGTGGCTTTGTTACCTATTCCATTAGGAACCGCAGATTTTTTAGTCCATCACATTCATGCATTTACCATACATGTGACTGTATTAATACTTTTGAAAGGTGTTTTATTTGCTCGGAGTTCCCGTTTGATACCCGATAAAGCAAATCTAGGTTTTCGCTTTCCTTGCGATGGGCCTGGCCGAGGGGGAACATGTCAAGTATCCGCCTGGGATCATGTTTTCTTAGGTTTATTCTGGATGTACAATGCAATTTCGGTAGTCATTTTCCATTTCAGTTGGAAAATGCAGTCGGATGTTTGGGGTACTATAAGTGATCAAGGGGTGGTAACTCATATTACAGGGGGAAACTTTGCACAGAGTTCCATTACGATTAATGGGTGGCTTCGAGATTTCTTGTGGGCACAGGCATCGCAAGTCATTCAGTCTTATGGTTCTTCATTATCTGCATATGGTCTTTTTTTCTTAGGTGCTCATTTTGTCTGGGCCTTCAGTTTAATGTTTTTATTCAGCGGCCGTGGTTATTGGCAAGAACTCATTGAATCTATCGTTTGGGCTCATAACAAATTAAAAGTTGCTCCTGCTACTCAGCCTAGAGCCTTGAGCATTATACAAGGACGCGCTGTAGGAGTAACCCATTACCTTCTGGGTGGAATTGCCACGACATGGGCATTCTTCTTAGCGAGAATTATTGCAGTAGGATAGTGGCTAGGAGGATTTGAAAGGCATTATGGAATTAAGATTTCCCAGGTTTAGCCAAGGCTTAGCTCAGGACCCCACTACTCGTCGTATTTGGTTTGGTATTGCTACCGCACATGATTTCGAAAGTCATGATGATATTACTGAAGAACGTCTTTATCAGAACATTTTTGCTTCTCACTTTGGGCAATTAGCAATAATCTTTCTATGGACGTCCGGAAATCTGTTTCATGTAGCTTGGCAAGGAAATTTTGAATCATGGATACAGGATCCTTTACACGTAAGACCTATTGCTCATGCGATTTGGGATCCTCATTTTGGTCAACCCGCTGTGGAAGCCTTTACTCGAGGAGGTGCTGCTGGTCCAGTGAATATTGCTTATTCTGGAGTTTATCAGTGGTGGTATACAATAGGATTACGCACCAATGAGGATCTTTATACTGGAGCTCTTTTTCTATTATTTCTTTCTACGCTGTCCTTAATAGCGGGTTGGTTACATCTACAACCCAAATGGAAACCAAGCCTTTCGTGGTTCAAAAACGCGGAATCTCGTCTCAATCATCATTTGTCAGGACTTTTCGGGGTAAGTTCTTTGGCTTGGACAGGACATTTAGTTCATGTTGCTATTCCCGCATCCAGGGGGGAGTACGTTCGATGGAATAATTTCTTAGATGTATTACCCTATCCCCAGGGGTTGGGACCCCTTTTGACGGGTCAATGGAATCTTTATGCCCAAAACCCTGATTCGAGTAATCATTTATTTGGTACCGCTCAAGGAGCGGGAACTGCCATTCTAACTCTTCTTGGGGGATTCCATCCACAAACACAAAGTTTGTGGCTGACCGATATGGCTCACCATCATTTAGCTATTGCATTTATTTTTCTCATTGCCGGTCACATGTATCGAACTAACTTCGGAATTGGGCACAGTATTAAAGATCTTTTAGAAGCGCATACTCCTCCGGGGGGTCGATTAGGGCGTGGGCATAAGGGCCTTTATGACACAATCAACAATTCGATTCATTTTCAGTTAGGTCTTGCTCTAGCTTCTTTAGGGGTTATTACTTCCTTAGTAGCTCAACATATGTACTCTTTACCTCCTTATGCATTCATAGCACAAGACTTTACTACTCAAGCTGCTTTATATACTCATCACCAATATATTGCAGGGTTCATCATGACAGGGGCTTTTGCTCATGGAGCTATTTTTTTCATTAGGGATTACAATCCGGAACAGAATGAGGATAATGTATTGGCAAGAATGTTAGACCATAAAGAAGCTATCATATCTCATTTAAGTTGGGCTAGCCTCTTTCTAGGATTCCATACCTTGGGCCTTTATGTTCATAACGACGTCATGCTTGCTTTTGGTACTCCAGAAAAGCAAATCTTGATCGAACCTATATTTGCCCAATGGATACAATCTGCTCATGGCAAGACGACATATGGGTTCGATATACTCTTATCTTCAACGAATGGCCCCGCTTTCAATGCGGGTCGAAGCCTATGGTTGCCCGGATGGTTGAATGCTGTTAATGAGAATAGTAATTCGCTTTTCTTAACAATAGGACCTGGGGATTTCTTGGTTCATCATGCTATTGCTCTAGGTTTGCATACAACTACATTGATTTTAGTAAAGGGCGCTTTAGATGCACGCGGTTCCAAATTAATGCCAGATAAAAAGGATTTTGGATATAGTTTTCCTTGTGACGGCCCAGGGCGCGGCGGTACTTGTGATATTTCTGCTTGGGACGCATTTTATTTGGCAGTTTTCTGGATGTTAAATACCATTGGGTGGGTTACTTTTTATTGGCATTGGAAACATATCACATTATGGCAGGGCAACGTTTCACAATTTAATGAATCCTCCACTTATTTGATGGGATGGTTAAGAGATTACCTATGGTTAAACTCTTCACAACTTATCAATGGATATAATCCTTTTGGGATGAATAGTTTATCGGTATGGGCGTGGATGTTCTTATTTGGACATCTTGTTTGGGCTACTGGATTTATGTTCTTAATTTCCTGGCGGGGGTATTGGCAGGAATTAATTGAGACTTTAGCATGGGCTCATGAACGCACACCTTTAGCTAATTTAATTCGCTGGAGAGATAAGCCCGTGGCTCTTTCCATTGTGCAAGCAAGATTGGTTGGATTAGCTCACTTTTCCGTGGGTTATATATTCACTTATGCAGCTTTCTTGATTGCCTCAACATCAGGCAAGTTTGGTTAATTTAGTTTGTTTTTTTGTACTGTATCAGCACCTAGTTCATTACTCTTGATAGAGAGGGAGGATCTGCCTTTTTAGATTTCTTTTTCTATTTATTTTTCCATCTAGGATTAGAACCGTATACTTGGTAATAATAGCAACGACACATTATGGCAAAAAAAAGTTTGATTCAGAGGGAGAAGAAGCGGCAGAAATTAGAACAGAAATATCATTTGATTCGTCAATCTTTAAAAAAAAAGATAAGAAGCAAAGTTTCTCCCTTGAGTTTGAGTGAAAAAACGAAAATGCGAGAAAAATTGCAATCCCTACCGCGTAATAGTGCACCTACACGCCTTCATCGACGTTGTTTTTTGACCGGAAGACCTAGAGCTAACTATCGACATTTTGGGCTATCCGGACACGTACTTCGAGAAATGGTTTATGAATGTTTGTTACCGGGTGCAACAAGATCCAGTTGGTAAGGATAAAATACCCTTTCGTATTTGTATGGATTTCTGGAATTGATAATCATAGAGGAGCCCTCTTTACCATTCTGTATAAATGGACTATTCTATTTGTATAGATATTGGTAGAGGGGCGTATCCAACCCTCTTTTATCCACTAGTTACCCCTCTTTAGTTTAAGAGTATAGAGCAGTTTGGTAGCTCATAAGGCTCATAACCTTGGGGTTGCGGGTTCGATTCCCACTACCGCCTCCATACTCCTTCTTTATGATATATGCATGATATAATATATACATCATGCATTTGTATCTGGATTTTTTGATTTCCTAAAAGAGTTTTGGTCTAACAGTTTTTTCTCGGAAGAAGCAAAAAAATAAAAGAAAGAATAAAATATGAAAGAAAAGCGTCCATTGTCTAATGGATAGGACAGAGGTCTTCTAAACCTTTGGTATAGGTTCAAATCCTATTGGACGCAATCTTATTTCTATCTATTCTTTAAATAACTATACTAAACTAAAAACAAAGAAAACTTTTTTGCATGATTCAAATGAAAAAGCTTTCTCAACGATTCCTATTCTACTAACAAGAGTAGACATGCAAAATTTATTTGTTACTGAAGAGAAAACCGTTCCAGCTGTTCCTGAATAGCTTCCTTCAAAAGGATTTCCGCTTGCTCGGTGAATGTCTTGCTAGAAGATATAATTTCTTGGAATTGAGGTTTAGTATCTTTTAGATGTTTACGTAACTCATCCAGAAATTTATTTACCTGTTCAATTTCTAACGAATCAAGATATCCTCTTGTTCCGGTATAAATAGTAGCTATCTGCTCTTCCACTGGGAGAGGATTTGCCTGGGATTGTTTAAGCAATTCCCTTAATCGTCGACCCCTTGCCAATTGATTCTGACTTGTTTTATCGAGAGCAGAGGCGAATTGTGCAAAGGCTTGTAACTCTGCGAATTGCGCTAGTTCCAATTTTGATTTGCCAGCTACTTGTTTCATGGCTTTAATTTGAGCCGCGGATCCTACTCTGGAAACAGAAATACCCACATTAATAGCGGGTCGAATTCCGGCATTGAATAGATCCGCAGATAAGAATATTTGTCCATCTGTAATGGAGATTACATTAGTAGGAATATAGGCGGAAACGTCTCCAGATTGAGTCTCAACTATTGGTAAAGCGGTCATACTTCCTTCGCCTAAAAGAGAATTTAATTTAGCGGCTCTTTCTAAAAGGCGTGAATGCAAATAAAAAACATCCCCTGGATAAGCCTCACGTCCGGGAGGTCTTCTTAATAGAAGGGACATTTGGCGATAAGCTTGTGCCTGTTTGGAGAGATCATCATAAATTATTAAAGTATGCCGTTCGCGGTACATAAAATACTCAGCCAGGGCTGCTCCCGTATAAGGAGCGAGGTATTGTAATGTAGCAGGTGAATCCGCCATTTCAGCTACTACAATAGTGTATTCCATGGCCCCCTCCTCATGGAAAGTAGTTACTACTTGAGCTACGGAGGATGCTCTTTGACCGATAGCTACATAAACACATATTACACCTTGCCCTTTTTGATTGAGAATTGTATCTGTGGCTACTGCTGTTTTGCCAGTCTGTCTGTCCCCAATAATTAACTCTCGCTGACCGCGCCCTATAGGGATCATCGAATCGATAGCAATAAGCCCTGTTTGAAGAGGTTCGTATACGGAACGCCTGGAAATTATACTTGGAGCAGGAGATTCAATTAAGCGAGATTCGGAAGCTATAATTTCGCCTTTCCCATCAATAGGTTTAGCCAGAGCATTTACAACACGACCCAAGTAAGCCTCACTCACGGGTATCTGAGCAATTCTTCCTGTTGCTTTTACAAAACTTCCCTCTTGTATCATCAACCCATCGCCCATTAATACAATCCCAACATTTTTGGATTCCAAATTCAGAGCAATACCCCTAGTACCTTCTGCAAATTCGACTAATTCACCTGACATTATTTCACCAAGACCTATAATACGAGCAATCCCATCCCCCACTTGAACTACGCGACCTATATTCTCAATCCCTACTTTCCTATTATATTGTTCAATACGTTCGCGGAGAATTTTATGAATTTCGTCGACTCGAAGGGTTGCCATTAGTGTTTCTTGACTCTTTTTTCGGAAGCAAGGGGAAAAATAATGCCTAAATTCTAAACGAAAGTAGAAGTTCAAGGCCTAATTAATTTAATTATTTCTTCCATTCCAGGGACCCGAGAATGCCAATATTAGCACGAATCGTACGGAAATGTAACTCGGTATTCAAACAACTATTCAGAGTTCCTAGAGCTCCTTGTACGGCCTGTTGGAAAACCCGCTGTCGGACCTGATTCATTGCCCTTTGTTTTTCAAAATAAAGGGTTTCGTTTTTAGACTTTTCCAATTGTTCCAAACTAATAGAAGTAGCATTAATCAAATTTGCTTTTTCTCGTTCTATCTCAGAGTATCCATTCATTCGATACTCATCCGCTTCTAGTTCGACTTTCTGTAATCGAATCCGAGCTTTTTCGAGTTGCTCAATGGTCCCTCTACGCAATTCTTCTGAATTTCGAATAGTACTCAAGATCCTCTGTTTTCGATTATCTAATAAATCTTTTAATGAAAGTAGATTATTTTGTAAGTTTACAACTTTTATGATCTCTTCCCGAACCAAACATGAATCTTTCGATTCATTTGGCTCTCACGCTCCTTTTTTTTTTTCTATAGCTATTTCCATATCTTTTTTTTAAGTAATGAGCCTATCCTCTATCTTCTTTTTTATGTTTATATTTCAATATACCGAAACCTATATAAGACTAGATAAATATTAAGAGGACTCTTCCGCCTAGATAAAAATATATCATGGTCAGCAAAGTTGTTTCTTTATTTTTATTTGCCCTCTAGTTAATAATTTCAATTTCATTAAGAAAAACTAACTAAATAAATGGAAAATGAAAATTAATAGAATTCTTTTTTATTTTTTTTTTCTTCAAATCCAAAAAATTTCTCTTTTTTATACATAGGTCGTCGATTCGGCATTGGTTAAAAAAGGGCAGGGTGCCCCCTTTTTTTTCTAGTAAATAGTTCAAACCATTTTATCGATATGAGTGTTCTATATCAGATAAATTTTACATTAGCTATTTCCCGTTTAAATTGGTACTAATACTAATATAGTTGTAGAAAGAGTACCTCTTTTTGCCTGGACTTCAAGCAGTTTAGCTTTAACCGTGTTAATGGTCTCACATTCTTGGTTTATAGAGAATCAAAGTTGATTTACCAATGAGTCGCGAAATGCTATGGTTCTTCCATATGATTTCTGAATTTATTCAGAAGTAATTCGTCGAGATCGTGCACCCTTTTCTTATTTATCCGAAAAATACTAAAAAATATTATAAAGTGCAGCCGGATAGATCCAATCTATTCTTGAAATAGACAACTCGCACACACTCCCTTTCCAAAAAAAATCAAAACACCAACCACTACAGTTAGATTTATTAGATTTGTTGCTAAAATATCGGTATTAAGCCCGAAACTGCCAGCGGATGGCCAGTGAGCTAAAAAAACGAAAGAATGGGTTACATTTTTCATATGCTCTCCTCTTATAGATAGGACGAACAAAGAACAAAGTTTTTCGATCACTTACTTCGCTCGCCCTTTTTTGATCGGTTTTTTTAATGCAAATAGATTCAATCTAGTAATTTCTTTTAGATTAAGTCTTACGTCTTGTTTGACCGGTGAAAGACTTCCTTTGTTGAAATGTTCTGTTCCCAAAATTCCTAAAATAAAAGGAAAAAACTTTCCACTTTCCTAAACTAAGGACGGGAAATAAGAAGGTGAGCATATCTTCTAAATTAATAATACTCAACTCAGCCCTTCCTAGAATGGGGTATTATCTGTCCCGATAAATAGATAATTCCAGGAGTAATAAATAGGAGTAAATTAAATAAAGTATTGATATAATTGGAATTGTGGAAGCAAATACCAATTTACTAAAAAAAGAAAAAAGTATCTAATCGAAATCGAAAGAATTTTTTTTTTAAGATTAAACAAAAGGGTTCGCAAATAAAAGCGCTAGTGCCACAACTAGTCCATAAATTGTTAAAGCTTCCATAAAAGCTAGACTAAGCAATAAAGTACCTCGTATTTTACCTTCTGCTTCTGGCTGTCTCGCAATACCTTCTACAGCTTGTCCTGCAGCAGTACCTTGACCAACTCCAGGTCCAATAGAAGCAAGCCCTACGGCCAATCCAGCAGCAATAACAGAAGCAGCAGCAATTAGTGGATTCATGGTGAGTAGTTCCTCGTGTCAAAAAAAAGAAATGGTTAAGGATACAATCAACCAATAAATTCTTACTTCTAAGCTCTATTGGGGAGAAGTAAAGTAACTAAAAAGTACAAATTGAAATCAAATTGAAATGATAATGTGAATTGTCCGAACTACATAGAAGGGAATTCCATATCCATATATCGGATTAGATAATGAATCTAACCTAGGAATATATAATATAATATCCTATATATATACATTTGTTTCTTCTATTTTGTTTGCATATTTTCTCATTTTCTATTGAATCGGATTCTAAAATCATTGCTTAAAGTGGAAACCTGCATAAAAGAGGACTCCACTTATAGACATTAAGGATATTATAGTATAGATCTAGCCTGACTCCACCCTCCTTAATGCATATATACTTTGAAAATTCCATAATATAGTCTATTCTATTCTCTCTCCTACAACTCTAGGCATATATATTCATACGCATTTCTAACTATTTTTTTGCAACCAAGCAGATTATCTGGAACCATGCATGAATTGAGCTAAGCTGCAAAAAAAAAAAATACTATTTCCAAAAAGAGTCAATTCAATGATGACCCTCCATGGATTCACCTATATAGGCTGCGGCTAATGTTGCAAAAATAAGAGCTTGAATACCGCTTGTAAATAATCCAAGAAACATGACCGGTATAGGGATTACTAAGGGGACTAAAGAAACAAGAACAACAACGACTAATTCATCCGCCAATATATTCCCGAAAAGTCGAAAGCTAAGCGATAATGGTTTTGTGAAATCTTCTAGGATGTTAATTGGTAAAAGGATTGGAGTTGGTTTAATATATTTCTCGAAATAGCTCAATCCTTTTTTGCTAAGACCAGCATAAAAATATGCCGCTGACGTGAGTAAAGCTAAAGCAACAGTAGTATTTATATCATTCGTGGGCGCTGCTAATTCCCCATGGGGTAACTCTATAATTTTCCAAGGTAAAAGAGCACCCGACCAATTCGAAACAAAAATAAAAAGGAACATAGTTCCAATAAAGGGAACCCAGGGACCATATTCTTCTCCAATCTGAGTTTTGCTCAAGTCTCGAATAAACTCAAGGACATATTCAAAAAAATTCTGACCGTCGGTCGGGATGGTTTGTGGATTCCGAACAGCTATGACAACTGAACCTAGCAAGATAGTAATTACGACCCAAGAAGTGATGAGTACTTGGGCATGAATTTGGAAACCTCCTATTTGCCAATAGAAGTGTTGGCCTACTTCTACACCCGATATATCGTATAACCCCTTGAGTGTTTTAATGGAACAAGGTATAATATTCATATTGTCCTCTGATAAAAATTGAACTTCAAAAAAGGAATTCTTTTGATTCAACCATCTCTTTCTCAACTCAGCAACTTGAAGTATTAATCTTATATTTAGGATACCAAGAAAGCACATCAGATCATAATATATATCAATACCCTCTAATATATATCAATATTCCCCTTCTTTTTTCTATGCAAAAAAAATTCTATGCAAAAAAAAAGATATAGTAAAGTAAGTGATTCCATAAATTTACGCAGTTGCCCAAGAATTCACTATATATTCTTAATCAACGATTTCTTATATAGAGAGAACGGCCCTCACAAATTGAAAATACTAATTTGTTAAGAATCAATCGAATTGAAGTCATAGTGTCATCGTTGGCTGGAATCGATATATTCGCGAGATCCGGGTCACAATTTGTATCGACTAAAGAAATAGTAGGAATCCCCAAAATGGCACATTCCCGAAGAGCTATATACTCTTTTTGCTGATCAAGGACGATCACAATGTCTGGCAATCTCGTCATATATTTGATCCCGCCGAGATACCTTTGCAAAGTAGATAATTTTCTCTTCAAGATTGCCACATCTCTTTTTGGGAGATGGTGGAATTTTCCCATTTTTTCTTCTGCTCTTAAGTCTCTAAATTGAGAAAGTCTAGTTTTCGTAATCGACCAATTCGTTAACATACCACTGAACCACTTTTTATTAACATAATGACAACGAGCCCTTATTGCAGCTGATGCTACTAAATCTGTTGCTCTTTTTTTGGTACCAACAATTAAGAAACTTTTTCCCTGACTTGCTGCATCAAAAACTAAATCACAAGCTTCTGATAAAAAACGAGCCGTTCTAGCGAGATTTATAATATGAGTACCTTTACGCTTTGCCGAAATGTAAGGGGCCATTTTAGGATTCCATTTCTTAATACCATGACCAAAATGAACTCCTGCTTCTATCATCTCTTTCAAATTAATGTTCCAATATCTTCTTGTCATTTTTTCCACACTTCCTTTTTTTTAATCCTACCATTCCATTACGGAATTTAGTTCTTTTTGAAGATTAAGAAAGATCCGAAATAGCTTGAAATAAATAATAATTGTTCCGAGAGAACCTTGTACTAAGATAAGAGTTGGCCATTGATACATGGTATAAACATAACCACCTTAATGAATTAACTGACTTGTTTTACTTATTAAAATAAAAATCTTAAAAATCTAAAATTTGACCTGTTAGTGTTCTAAGTTCAAAAGTCTAGTAAAGTAAAAAATATTTTTATGGGGGTTCTTATGTCTCATAAAAATTGTTTGTTACGTCAGAATCTGAAGAAACTAATTCTGTATGGAGAAACAAAAAATCTCTCATTTCCGACGCGAATAGATTTTTTTTTTTTATTTCGAAATAAAGGTTCTTGTCTTGTGGGGAACGATGCACAAATTTTTGGAATCCGGTACCAACAGGTATAATCCCCCCCAGAACTACGTTTTCTTTCAAGCCTTTCAACCAATCAATGCGACCTCGTAGGGCAGCTTTTGCTAAAACTCGAGCAGTTTCTTGAAAACTTGCTTCAGATATGAAACTTTGGGTATTCAGGGAAGCCCTTGTTATTCCCAATAAGATTGCCCGATAATAGATCGATTCATCCAAAGCTCGTCCTGCTCGTTCCGCTCGCAATAGTCCGA
The DNA here is from genome assembly GCF_056163025.1 of Triticum urartu. Classification (NCBI taxonomy): domain Eukaryota; kingdom Viridiplantae; phylum Streptophyta; class Magnoliopsida; order Poales; family Poaceae; genus Triticum; species Triticum urartu. The sequence continues at coordinate 15,138 of NW_028259802.1, read as the reverse complement.
TTAATTCCCCAGGCGAAAAAACATTAGACATTCCATCTTCGGAAACCCGCACTTTTGATGTTACTTGGCGTATAATAATCTCTATATGTCTATTATGGATCTGTACCCCTTGGGATCGATAAACCTTTTGGATTTTATTAACCAAAGAGATACGACTTTGGGCTATGGTTAGCTCAGCTCCAATCAAGAATCCCCAAGGGACCCCAAGAATTCTTGGTATACGCTCATTCCAATCCTCAATTCTCCTTTCGAGATTCGGGGATAATGAATCAATTGAACGCGCTTCAAAGATTTGTTCCACTTTTGGAAGACCTTGCGTTATGTCACTAGATCTCGATTTTTCATATATAAACGTAACTAACCTATCTCCCTTGTAAAGGATTTCTCCATAATGACCATTAACAGTTGCTCCTGTAGTGGCCAAATAAGGTTTAGCTGCTCTTATAACAAAGGAATTCATATTTACAATGAAAATTTGACCGGATTTTTTTATGTGCGATTTAAATAGACATACATTTTCACAAATAAATTGTCCAAGGTGAATTATTGCCAATGTCTCTTCCCAAGAATCATGATGGACAAAGTGACAATTCAAAAGGAATGGATCCAACATTATGTTACTATCGAAATTAGAAATCCTTTTATTTTCATCTATTAAAGAGTATTTAAGTTCTTGAAGTACTTGGAAGGTTTGTTTTAAATTGTCAACGAACAAATATTTTTTTAACAGGATTTTATTATGCGTTAGTAAATAGTAAGATGAAGAAAAATGCGATATACTAGCTACAATAGCGCCTAAGGGCCCAAAAATTTCTCGAATAGGAATTCTAGGATTCCATTCTTTTATCGCATTGGGATGTTTTGAATTCTTGAATAAACCAATTCGAGAACAGTTGGATGCCGACAAAATCATCAAAGAGTGGTATTCTTTATTTCGATTCAACAAAGTGCCAATAGCTTCTGGATGTTGGCTAAGTGATTCAATCTTCGCCTTGGAATAAAAAGAATTGATATTGGCGCGATCTAACCTATTATGGGGAATCGGTCCTGCACTTGTCCTACCATACCTTTTTCGTGTATACGAAATAGTGGACTTGACTAACTCAATTCTTAGGAAATCGCGAATAAGATCATTTGCTCTTACCTCAACAAGGGAAGCACCAGCCTTTTCTTTTTCTTCTTGTTCCCAATTCACTACTAAGCAAGTTCTAACAAATTGACTATTTGTGTGATAAATTCTTTGAGTTAACTTGCTATTTTCATGAGAAATAAAATTGACAAGTCGAATTTGGAGATTATTTTCTTCTTGCAAGAGATCCTGCGGGAAAAGTGTTGCTAAATTTCTTCCTTCGTCCATTTCATATGCCACTGTAGGGCGAACGGAAACAAAATACTTTTCCTTGCTCTTGAGAATTTTTTTCCGTTGAACATAGACCCAATTTTTCCTTTTTTTTGATTCCTTAGAATCTTTTTTTTGTCTTTCTGGCGGTATCAAACAGCCACCTAATATCTTATCCGCCTCTTCAGGAAAATGAATATCTCCGGAAAATATTTTGAGTTCCGTATGGCTTTTTTTTCTCTTCACTCGGACCAGTCCGCCTAGTCGACTTCTTGTATTTTTTGTGAGTTGTGTATTCACTCCAATAATACTATTGTCAAGTATCTTTAGGGATGAAGATCTCGGCAAGATATGAAGTTCTTGAAGAATGAAAAAAAACCGATCTACTTCTTTTTGGTATTTTAGACTAAATTCTTTTGTTCCTCGATGCTCAATCAAACCCTCTTTTTTTAAGATGGAATCTTCCTCTGGGCTCTCGTATTCGTCCTCTGAATCTTCTTCTGAGTCTTCCTCTAAAGTACCATATTTTTCCTCTGCGCTTTCCCCGGGGCTGCCATATTCGTCTTCTGAGTCTTCCTCTAGAGTTCCATATTCGTCCTCTTGGGTCCTATATTTGCTCTCTGGGCTCCCATATTCCTCTTCTGAGTCTTTCTCTAAAGTCCTATATTCGTTCTCTGGGTTCCCATATTCGTTTTCTGGGCTCCCATATTCGTCTTCTAGGGTTTCATATTCGTATTCGTCTTCTAGGATTCCATATTTAGATTCTTCTAGGGTTTCATATTCATATTCGTCCTCTCGGGTCCTGTATTCGTCTTCTAGGGTCTCATATTCCTCTTCTGAGTCTTCCGCTCGAGTCCTATATTCTTCTTCTAGGGTCCTATATCTAAATTTAACAATTCCTGAACCCTTTTTATCTTTTCTGTATCGGGGATCGTCAAAATAAGCAAAAATAGTATTTCTACGTAAAACACCCATAAGGGGGATTTCAATCGAAATCCCAAAACAGGATATTAGTTCTTTCTCTTGTTCTTGATGATATTGTAATGGAATGACGAACCTATTTCTTCGCTTTTTCGCCAACAAATCTGAATTATCTTGAAAAATAGAAGGATAGATAAAATTCCAATGGCCATTGGACATGATTCGATCCGACGTTGAATAATCAAGAATTTCCCTATCTTTTTTACCATAAGTATTCATTTGATCTTGATCCTTGTGGAGTGAAAAAGACGCTATACTGGATCTGCACATACTTACTGACAATATCCATAAATGGCTTGTTTTTGGTAATCGGCGAAGATTACCATATTGATATTCGGGCGCATGGTAAACATCAGTACTCCAGTGCATTTCGCCGTCTGATTCAGAATAAATATGCTTTTGTACCCTTTCTTTAAAATGTAAAGTGGACGTTCCGGCACGAATCTCCGCAATTACTTGTTCGGATTTTACATATTGATCATTTTGCACTAGAATCAAGCTTTTTGAGGGAATATTCACACTATATAGAATATCTTGACTCTGAATAGTTACATGCAAGTCTATATAACATAGAAAAGCAGGCTGCCCATGACGGGTACGTGTGGGGTGAACCAAATTCTCATTGAATTTTATTTTTCCATTCGAAGGGGATCGTACAAGGTCGGCAGTACCCCCTGTGAATACTCCGCCAGTATGAAAAGTTCTTAATGTTAGTTGAGTCCCTGGCTCCCCAATTGATTGACCTGCAATAATACCTACGGCTTCTCCCAATTCGACCAGATCACTATGAGTAGGACTCCGGCCATAGCATAATTGACAGATCCAAGAAGTGCTTCGGCAAGTAAAGGGGGTTCTAATATATATTGGTTGTGCTCGAAATGGTTGTGCTCGAAAGGCAGTTATGAATCGATTGACTAATCCAATTCCAATATCTTGATTTCGCGCGGCAATGCATCGTGAACCGATATATATATCGTCTGCTAATACACGACCAATTAGTGTTTGGACAAAAAGTTTTTCCGTCATCCCATTTTGAGGACTTACAGAAATACCTCGGATAGTACCACAATCTCTTCTACGCACAATAATATGTTGAACTACTTCAACAAGTCTACGTGTAAGATATCCAGCATCTGCTGTTCGCACAGCAGTATCTACAACCCCTTTGCGGGCTCCATAGCAGGAAATTATATATTCTGTCAAAGAAAGTCCCTCGCGTAAATTGCTTTGAATAGGTAAATCAATCATTTGTCCTTGAGGGTCCGACATTAATCCTCTCATACCTACTAATTGGTGTACTTGAGATGCATTTCCTCTGGCTCCTGAAAAAGACATTAGATAGACTGGATTAGAAGGATCCGTTATCCGAAAATTTGAATTCATTTCTTGTTTCAAATATTCACTTGTCGCATACCATATCTCAACAGATTGGCGTAATTTTTCTACCGCGTGTACAGCCCCATAATAATAGTGTTTCTCCAAAAGAAAACTCTGTTGTTCCGCGTCTTGGACTAACCATCCCTTAGAGGGTATTGTTAAAAGATCCTCGATTCCTAACGAAATCGATGTAGTAGTGGCTTGATGGAAGCCCAGAGTCTTTAGTTGATCCAGTATATGGGATGTATATCCCATTCCAAAATGATCTATTAATCTGCTAATAAGTCGTTTCATACCAGTTCCGTCTATCTCTTTATTATGAAAGACCAGATTGGCCCGTTCCGCCATACATAAGTACCCCCTTTTCGGCTGAGTAGGATTCGACAATTGCTGAGTAGGATTCGACAATGGGCCTGAGTCAGTGATTCGAAAATTTAATTAACTTAATTGCCTCAATCTCAATCTGGATTCGCGTGGCAAATAATGATGATACTAGGGAAATCGGAATGCCCCCCGAAAGGGGAGGGGCATCGCCGAATCTAACTTTCTTGTTTAGGTAGTGTATGAATAGGCCTGACTAAATCCTTGTATGGCTTCCTCTATTTCTCTATAAAAAGAAATATGACCAAGAGTGGTTCGAATGTATATCGAACGAATTTCTTTTTTTCTATTTCCCATTATTAGATAGTGGGCATAAATCTCATGATAAGTCCCCAAAGATTCATATTGAACTTCAATCGGAACTTCTCTTGACCCAATGACGCGTTGATCCAGGTTCCATCGTAGCCACAAGGGACTATCTAAACTGATTAGTTTTTGTCTATAAGCTCCCAGTGCATCATAAGAACTAGAAAAATGGGGTTCTTTATCTTTCCTATATTTAAAATTATTATTATTATTGTAATTTACTTTTAGATTTGGGTAGTTTCTGCAACTATTATATCTATTTGCACAAATACCTCGACGCTTTCCAATCGTTAATACATAAAGCCCGATAAGCATGTCTTGGGTTGGTACGCAAATAGGATCCCCAATAGCGGGAGATAAGAGATTCATATGAGAAAACATAAGTAAACGGGCTTCTGCCTGAGCTTCCAAGGATAAAGGTAGATGAACAGCCATTTGATCTCCATCAAAGTCCGCATTGAAACCCTTACACACTAATGGGTGTAAAGAAATAGTACGCCCCTCTACTAAAGTGGGTTGAAAGGCCTGTATGCCTAATCTATGCAGGGTAGGTGCTCTATTTAACAGTACAGGATGTCCCCGCATAACTTCTTGAAGTATTTCCCATACAATGGGTTCTTTTTCCCAAATTTTCCTTTTAGCAATCCTTACATTAGAAGTGGCGCGTTTCGTGATTAAATCGCGAATTACAAATAGCTGAAAAAGCTTTATTGCTATCTCTAGAGGTAATCCACATTGATGTAATGAAAGCGAAGGACCCACAACAATGACAGAACGCCCCGAGTAATCGACCCGTTTCCCAAGCAGAGTCTCGCGAAACCTTCCCTCTTTACCTTCAATTACATCTGAAAGTGATTTGTATACTTTATTGTGACCATCCCTCGTCGGTTGCCCGCGGGACCCACTATCAAGAAGTGTATCCACGGCTTCTTGTACCAATTTTTCCTGGCACATTACTAAATCTGCTGGCGCTAATTCACTTCTTTTTAATAGATAGGCAAGATTGTTGTTCCGACGGATAACTCTCTTATAAAGTTCATTAATGTCTGAAGTCACTACTTTATCTCCAGACCTATAAACAATAGGTCTCAATTCGGGAGGAAGAACCGGTAATAAGCACAAAACCATCCATTCTGGTTCTACATTTGTTTGAATAAAATGTTTCGCCAATTGCATGCGTCTAATCAAAAAAACTTTTCTTATTCGTCTTTTTCTATCTTCCCACTCATCTCCACTATACCCCTCGTCTTCTAATTCCTTCCATTCGACCAAAGAATTCTCTATAATAATTCGCAAATCCAAATCTGCTAATTGTTCTCTAATAGCACCTGCTCCTGTCGCAATTTCCCGATTTCGAAATGTTGCAAAGCCTGGGGTAGAAAAAAAGGGAGAAATGCTGTGGTTACAGGATGCAATTTCCTCTTCGAATAAACCTCGTAATCGTAAAAAAGTGGGTTTTTTAGTGCTGGGCCTAGCAAAAGAGAAATCGCCGTATACTAGGCCCTCCAACTTCTTAAGAGGTTTATCTAAAAGATTCGCGATATAACTAGGAAGACCTTTCAAATACCACACATGAGTCACGGGACATGCGAGTTTGATGTATCCCATTTGATATCTTCGTATCCGAGAATCCACAAATTCGACCCCGCATTTTTGGCAAAATCTTTCGTCTTCGTTTTCAGCTCCGCTCGCTCGAGAATTGCCACAAGCGCAAATCCCGCTTTTTATGGGTCCAAAGATTCTTTCGCAAAACAATCCATCTTTTTCTGGTTTATCGGTTTTATAATGAAAAGTAGAGGGCCTTGTGACTTCGCCAACGACTTCTCCATTAGGTAGGTTTTTGTTAGCCCAAGCCTTTATTTGTTGAGGGGAAACGAGTCCAATTTGAAGTTGTTGATGTTTATATTGGTCAATCATAAAATAGAAATAAGAAAAGAATTTATATTTATTCCGATCAAACTTCCTCCCTATTAACCTGGAAGTTCTTTTCAGATACAAGGAAATGATTCAGTTCTAGAGCCAAAGATCGTAGTTCTCGAACGAGCACTCGAAAAGATTCTGGAGGATCCTCATGATTAGGTATTCTTTTTCCCCAGATCGTAGCATTAAGTATTTCTTGGCGAGCTATAAGATGGTCAGATTTATAAGTAAGTATCTCTTGTAAAATATGAGCAACACCAAATCCTTCTAAAGCCCAAACTTCCATTTCTCCTACTCGTTGTCCCCCTTGCTTGGCTCTTCCTCTAACCGGTTGTTGTGTAACAAGTGAGTAGGGCCCAGTAGAACGCCCATGAATTTTCTCATCAACTTGATGAATTAATTTTAAGATATAGGACTTCCCTATTAGAACAGGTTGCTCAAAGGGGTCGCCTGTTCTTCCATCAAATATTCTGCTTTTTCCCGGGTACTCGGGTTCAAATACCCATGGATTTTTTGTTTCTTTACTGGCTTCATATAATTCTGAAAACACAAGTTTTCTTGAAGCCTCTTGCTCATATCTCTCATCAAAGGGTGCTATTCTATAATGTTTCTTTAGCAGATCCCCCGCTAATCCGAGCGAGCTTTCAAATATTTGTCCCACATTCATTCGGGAGGGTACTCCTAAGGGATTGAAGACCATATCAACGGGTGTTCCATCTTGCAAATAGGGCATATCTTGCCTAGGCAAAATTTTGGAAATGATCCCTTTATTCCCATGTCTTCCGGCTACTTTATCCCCAACTTTGATTTCACGTTTCTGTAAAATATATACACGAACCATTATGTCGAGCGGGTCCCTTTGGATCCATTTCACATCGATAACGCGCCCTCTTCCACCTATAGGTAATTTCAGAGAAGTTTCTTTTGAAGTGGAAACCTCAAGGCCAAATATGGCCCGTAATAATCCAGCTTCCGCGATATAAGATGATTCGCTCGCTATCTGAGGCGTTAATTTACCTACTAAAATATCACCAGTTTCTACCCAGGATCCCAACCTAACAACTCCATTTCTGTCCAAATTGCGGAGTAAATGTTCTTCTAGATGTGGTATTTCTTTAGTGATTTTTTCAGCGGAGCCCTGGCTTGTCGTATCCGTCTGAATTTCATATTTCCGGATGTGAAAAGAGGTATAAATATCTTCATATACCAAACGTTCGCTAATTAGTACTGCGTCTTCAAAATTGTAACCTTCCCATGGCATATAAGCTACTAATACGTTTTTTCCTAAAGCAAGTTCGCCCCCAATTGTAGCAGCTCCTTCTGCTAAAATTTGTCCTTTTTTAATGGATTTACCCCGTGGAACCCGGGGTTTTTGGTGCATACAAGTATTTTTGTTAGAGCGACGGTGGTTAACTAAAGGAATACTTATAGTCTTCCCACTACTTGATAAAAGTATCTTATGACTATCAGTAGAAATGATCTTTCCCTCGCGTTCGGCTATAATGGAAACCCTCGAATCTAGAGCTGTTTGGCGTTCCAATCCAGTTCCAACAATGCATTTCTCGGACCGAGAAAGCGGAACTGCTTGGCGCTGCATATTAGAACTCATTAAAGCCCGATTCGCATCATTGTGCTCAATAAAAGGAATGAGAGAACCCCCAATAGAAAAATATTGGAAAGGAAAAATACTTCTAACATGAATCTGTTCCCATGCAATAGTCAAGAATTCTTGACGGTATCTAGCCGGAACAACCTGTTCTTCCTGAATACCTTGATTCAAGGACAAAGAATTTCCTGCTGCTATCATATAATATTCATCTCTATTTGGTGATAGATAAACCACCTGTCTCTCTTTTTTTTCTTTTGCTTTCTCAGCAGATATTTCATAAAACGGACTCTCTATGGATCCCCACAAGTGATCAATTCTCGCATGAATTGTTAAGGATCCAGTAAGTCCAACATTGATTCCTTCAGACGTGTCAATTGGACAAATACGCCCATAGTGACTCGGATGAATATCTCGGCTCCGAAAACTTGCGGTTCTCCCCGTCAACCCTCCAGGACCTAAACAACTCACTTTTCGCCCATGAACAGTTTGTGTCAATGGATTCGTTTGATCAAAAACTTGAGATAACGGGTATGTGCCAAAAAAGGTCTCATAAGTAGTTATTAATAAAATTGAAGTTGAAGTTGGAGTTACCAAAGTTTGGGGAGTCGGTTTCGATTGACGTATGAATACTCTACGAATAGTTTTTTGAACTGCATGTTGTAAACGACCAAGAGCCAATCCGAATTGATCTTGTAACAGATCCGCAACCGAACGAATACGTTTATTTTTCAAGTGATTCATATCGTCATCGTCAAGTATACCCGTTCCAAATTTCATTCCAATCAAATGATCCGTAGCGGCCAATACATCTCGTGGTAACAAGAATGTATTGTTCTGAGGAATATCAAGATTAAGTCTCCGATTCATATTTCGTCGACCAATCCTTCCTAATTCACATTTTTGTTGAAAAAATTTCTTTTGTAATTCCTCGCATAAGGACTCCGAAAATACCAGGTCCCCACCTACACAAGCAAATTGTTGATAAAACTCCAAAATAGCTTTTTCTTTTGACTCAATCCTCTTCTTCTCTTTAGCATTCGGGAAAGACAAGAAAATTTCAGGGTAGGAAACATTATCCAGAATTTCTCTTAGATTCGAACCCATAGCTGATGATAGAACTAGAATAGATATCTTTTGTTTTCTACTCACGCGAGCCCATATCCTTTCTTTTTTATCAATTGCTAATTCCGATCTCCCCCCCCAATCTGATATTATAGTGCCAGTGTAGATAGAAATTCCCTTATGATCTAATTCCGAGCGGTAGTAAATACCAGGGACTTAGCAATATTTGATTGATCACAATTCGGTATATTCCATTTATAATAAAGGTTCCTAAGGAATTCATTATAGGAATGTTTCCGATAGAAATGGTTTGCTTTTGCACATCGAAACCAAAAATTAATCTCGCAGATACATATAATTCGGAAGAATAGGTGAGTGATTCATACACAGCATCTCTTTCTTTTATCGAGGGTTCTAGCAGTTGATATCCTTTCGCAAATAATTGAAATGCAATTTCGTGATCTGGATCTTTAATTGTTGGAAACTTGTCAAGTTCTTCTGCCAAGGCTTGATTAATGAACCTACAAAATCCCTCGAATTGGATCTGACTAAATCCGGGTATTGTGGACATTCCCTCGTTTCCATTCCGGAGCATCTTAATCTTAAGTTTCCTGTTTATCAAAGAAAAATTCCATTATCAGCTCACTCTTCATCAATCCCTATGGATCGATCTAGCAATCATGGAATCTATATTCTGTTTACTGAATCACATGAAATTCTAGGGAACTCCACATACGTATTTCATATATGTATTTCATACATATGAATAGAGACCATTTGGACGAAAGTTCGAGTTTGCCAGGGGTACAAATGAAATGAAAATGAATTGATAAAACATTCCTACAAAAAAAATTCTGCCACTTATACTTTATGTTATGATATTCTAATCAGATTGGATGGCAAAGATTTCTCATTTTATCTCCTTTCTATGAATGTAATAAAGCCGTAATATAATATACTAGAAAGTTTGACTTTACTTCGATTTAGAATAGCGTGCTTACTTTAATTTCTCAAAATAATTTGAGGGTTCTTTTTTATTTCGGATCGGAGTAGTATAATTGCTAGAAAATTCAGTATTTCATTGTGGAATTCTAAAATAAAGTAAGTCCCTTTTTTAAGTACATGCCAATCTAGTTATCCACCTCTCCCCATATCCATGCTTTTCTTTTATCGTAATTTCACTTGGGTACGCCAAGATAGTCAGGTTATACTCTATATCAGAGCAAATTTCCTTTTTTTATTCAAGATATTTAATTTAATACTTTGAAAAATTAAAGCATGATTCCCCATAGAGATATGTACATAAAGGGGATCTTTGGATAATAATGCTGTTCGGACCTAAAGTTTACCTATACACGGATTAAGCATAAAGCCATAATATTTTATTATGCCATTGAAGGGGGGGGAGATAATACCGATTTAAGAGTAGTTCACTACTGCAATAAAAAAAAGAGAATTCTAGTTAACGGTTCCAATTTATTCTGAATTTTGCAGCCTGTGAATAGAAATCCACTTTTTCTTCTTTTTCATCTCAATAGAAAGAAATGGGAAGTTTTATTGTGTTAACAATGTATGTTTTAAGATAGAATCTATCGAGGAGAATAATAGAAACTGGATCAAAAAAAGCAGGAATAGATTTTTTGAAAAAGATTGGAAAAAAGTAAGTAGAATTATATTCAAAATAAAAGGGGCTTTTCGTAAGAAAACGTGGATGAATACTTGCTGTTTTCTAGATTTTTGATCGGATTTTTTGGCGGCATGGCCAAGCGGTAAGGCAGGGGACTGCAAATCCTTTATCCCCAGTTCAAATCTGGGTGCCGCCTGATCAATAAAATACTTAGGTTTTTTTTATAGTGCTGATCGAATTCGATAAATTTTTACTTCGCATAAGTTCGGGCAAGAGAGTAACTGGGCCTGCCGATACTGGGTTTAGAGAAACCATACCATAGTTCTATCCTCAAACTAGGGTTAGGGTTTGTTTTGACGGTAGTGGCCAAAATGGTTATCAATAGGGGTGAGGTAGTGTTTCCTTATTCTTTTATTATATGAATTTGAATTGGTTCTTAATTGAGATTCGATTTGATAATTTTAAAATACGAGGATAAGATGTCAGAAATCTTGGTATCCAAAGAAAGGTCCCTAAGGGGCATTCTTTTTTTTTTTCAATCTAAGATTCAAGAAGGGACTCCACGAAAGAATATCAAGACTTACTAATTATTATACATTTTTTTATCGTACATCTTATGTTACCTACATACACTAAAGTAAGGACTACTTAATTCTAACGAGAATCAGATTAAATAGGTCGATCAAAAATCAATTTAGGAGTTGTATTATGGATAAAATCTCTTCATTCTTTCATAGAATGATACAAAGCAAGGCTGCAGGGTTTAGGTCAAAAATAAACATTAGGTAAGGTAGGTATCCAATAAATATTTATCTATCGATAATTTTATGGTATATTCGGGCGTCCTTTGCTTAAAAAAAAAAAAAAAGAGTAACAAAAGGAATAAAAAATCTTCCTATTCCCGCTTCTTCTATTCAGGACATCATTCCCGTACTCTTTCTTTTTTAAGGAAAAAAGGGCTATAGTATCTCGTATTTTTAATGCTCTCTAATTCTACCAGAATTCCTATAAGAATTTGTTAGGAGTAAATTCCTTGAACTGATTGATCCATGGCCTTAGGGCGGAATCCCTTTTTGACTCTGTACCCTTGATTCCACTATGATTATTGATCAATAGTAGAATAATCCCTTCATAGAAATAGGAGACATAATTTAGATGGATATAGTAAGTCTCGCTTGGGCTGCTTTAATGGTAGTCTTTACATTTTCTCTTTCACTAGTAGTATGGGGAAGGAGTGGACTCTAGGGATACTACTAATTGATTAAGTAATCAAATTGTTGTATCAATTCTTTTCTTTAATGGATCATTTTGCATTAATCATTTTGTCAAACGTTATTCTTTAATCTTTTTCTTTAGTTTTGTTTCACTCCTGTAAGAAACTCTTGTATTGTAAGTTGTAATGTAAGAAAGAGCCATTATACCAATTCAGAATTTCTACTAGAAATGACGAATGGTTAAAAAAAGTTCTATACATAAGAAAATTAGACTTTCTTCCACGGAACTATTCACGGCATATCACACATTTTCCATTTCCTTTTACTTTTTACTATAGTCTATTCTTCATATTATTTTTCTTTCCTTCCATGGATTCTTTGGTCAAGAATTGTCTTAGATTTTTTTATTTTGACCTGATTGAAATTAAGTGGATGCAATGAAAAAAGAAATTGAATTAGACTACTTAACTATTTCAATCTACTAATCTATTCTATGTAGATTCAAAGATAATATAATAGAAAGAATCTAAAGTGTCGTAGAAAAAACTATATGTAGTTCTTTCTACCACACTTTAAGATTCCAACCAGATCCTTTCATTTAAGACTTGGATTTTTTTTATTTAATCCCTTTTTAATTTCTTCAATGATTAATTGGAATTCCAATTAATTATTTTGGCTGACTGTTTTTACATAAATAATAAGTAAAAAAGAAGTAGGAACTAGAATGAACAGTGCAGTAGCAATAAATGCGAGAATATTGACTTCCATAACCTCTTTATTTTTTATTTTCACAATAACTCGGGATGTAATCCCATGGAGAGGAAAAAGGGGTATCTTGTAAATTCAAGGGTAGGGCTTGCATTCTGATAATACTGAATCAATTCAATATTATGAATATCGGATCTATCAAATCAATTCATGGATGAGAGTTATATTTCACGGATGAGAGTTATATAGTATAACATAGGAAGATCCTCTATCCACACTAAGACCAAAATGGGTTTTTTGATTGGATTAGGAATTCCCTCTTTTTTAATCCTTTTCTACTTTTTCTTTTCTATATCTCTAACCCACGAGCTTTCTTAATCTTATACTTTCTTAATCTTATACAATTTCCCTTCCTTTTTCTTATAGTTATACATACAATTATGTATGTATTATATGACCAACTTTCACTTTCTATGGGTCACATAGACATCCAAATAAGCAGTAGAAGTGAGATGGGGAAAAGAGGTCTGAAATAAAAAGGGAATACGATTTATGTATGGATTCCGGTAAAATACCGGTACTCTATTCCATAAGAGTGGAATAGGAAATTAAGATGAGGATGGTATCATCATAAAGAAAGATAGAGTAATATAATATCCTAAATTCTACTAATCCACATATCGTATGTGTGTCTTTCTTTATCGATTGGGAGTATGTGAAAAAAAAATTCCTATATGCCCTCCCTCCCTCTTTAATGAGAGATGCAAAATAAAAAAGTGAAGTAAGGGTGCCCTGTGGGTATTTGATCTTGCTCCCTGCCCCTTTTTTTCATGGAAAAAGGAAATATCAATTTCTCCATTCATTGAACCCTAGTTCGGGACTGACGGGGCTCGAACCCGCAGCTTCCGCCTTGACAGGGCGGTGCTCTGACCAATTGAACTACAATCCCCGCGGGGTGTATGGCATACCCATTCTTAAATAGAACCATAAGAAGATTCGATTCGTCTTTCGTACTCTAAGAAATAGACGAATCATATACTACATACCCACATATTATATTATACGTGGGTATAGTGAGAGTGACATAACTAGTATGTCGTGATTTTTTATCACTAAAAATGGATAATAATCCAGCCTTCAATAAGAAAAACTCTTTTGTTTGTAAGAAAGGAATGAGAGAGATATGGATTAGAAAAAAAAATTTCCCTTTTTTCTTTATCTTTTATTTCTATAGATCAGACATTTTATTTTATGGAAGAAAAACAAAAGGATTTAGTTCATACTCACGAAGCCCTAGATTTTTGGTTTGGGCCGAGCTGGATTTGAACCAGCGTAGACATTGTCAACGAATTTACAGTCCGTCCCCATTAACCACTCGGGCATCGACCCAGGAAGAATTTATTCTAGGGTTTTTGCTAATCTATGATTAACCTCCTTTCATAATACTCCCTACCCCCAGGGGAAGTCGAATCCCCGCTGCCTCCTTGAAAGAGAGATGTCCTGAACCACTAGACGATAGGGGCATCACTAGACGATAGGGCCATATACAACCGCTCGTGATTATACTATAATCATAGTATGAGCAGTTTTTTGGAATTGTCAATATACTCGAAAAGTATAAATAGATCCAAAGCAAAGAGTTTTTCCAACTTTTCTGTTATGTTTTCATCTAGGATTTTTTTTAGTTGATCGTTATAGATTAATTCTCCGTGCTTCATTTAGTGTTCATACCAAAAATGCATCCATCCCGCACTAAGTCATAAAATTCTCTAAAAATATAGAGAAAGTTTCAAAAACAAAGAAAAAAAGTGAATCAATTTAGTAGAAAAGTACTCTATCAGATTCGAACCAACGACTTACGTCTTAGCACGAGATTACTCTACCACTAATTTAAAAAGCCCTTTATCGGATTTGAACCGATGACTTATGCCTTACCATGGCATTACTCTACCACTGAGTTAAAAGGGCTTTTTATTTAATTCAAAAATTAGCCACTTGGATTTCCCATTATGGGTCTACTGCATAATGTACATATTATATATATAATATATAGAGATAGAGAGAGAGACATTATGTAGAGATTGTATATGTATATATCGATATCTTGAGAGCTCAAAATAAAATTAATAAAAAAAAACATACCCTACATAACATATCCAACTCTTCTTGGTTCAGGGTTTTCCGTTTCCGAAGACTAGTAAAATAGGCGGATTCTGGAACCCCAAGGATTCAACGGTATATGGATATGGAAAATATAAGATTTCCGATCCTAGCGGGAAAAGGCGGGGAACAGATACCCAATAGGATATAGGATCCTTGGGAGGAACTTTTGGTAATGGCCTTGATCCTCTATGCTATTTTTTATGTGTTCTTAGTTCTATTGAACTTTTTGCATTCTTTTAAACAAGAATCTAATAAACTAGAATTGAGTCAGTGGAAAAAAGGAGAGAGAGGAAAGTGTTAAATGGAGAGAGTCGACTAATCAGAGACTTTTAGGATCTTCTTTACATCAGGTAAATCTGTCGGCCCTGTCCGTTTTTTTCTTTAAGTTACGACTCTTTGCTGCTTACTTCTATCAAGCCATAGGGAAAGTCTATGATGAATTTGGAAAACT
>NW_028259801.1:0-30888 GCF_056163025.1 Triticum urartu | reverse complement strand
AAACTATATCCAAAATCCTTTTTATCTGGCATTAATTTGGAACCGCGTGCATCTAAAGCGCCCTTTACTAAAATCAATGTAGTTGTATGCAAACCTAGAGCAATAGCATGATGAACCAAGAAATCCCCAGGTCCTATTGTTAAGAAAAGCGAATTACTATTCTCATTAACAGCATTCAACCATCCGGGCAACCATAGGCTTCGACCCGCATTGAAAGCGGGGCCATTCGTTGAAGATAAGAGTATATCGAACCCATATGTCGTCTTGCCATGAGCAGATTGTATCCATTGGGCAAATATAGGTTCGATCAAGATTTGCTTTTCTGGAGTACCAAAAGCAAGCATGACGTCGTTATGAACATAAAGGCCCAAGGTATGGAATCCTAGAAAGAGGCTAGCCCAACTTAAATGAGATATGATAGCTTCTTTATGGTCTAACATTCTTGCCAATACATTATCCTCATTCTGTTCCGGATTGTAATCCCTAATGAAAAAAATAGCTCCATGAGCAAAAGCCCCTGTCATGATGAACCCTGCAATATATTGGTGATGAGTATATAAAGCAGCTTGAGTAGTAAAGTCTTGTGCTATGAATGCATAAGGAGGTAAAGAGTACATATGTTGAGCTACTAAGGAAGTAATAACCCCTAAAGAAGCTAGAGCAAGACCTAACTGAAAATGAATCGAATTGTTGATTGTGTCATAAAGGCCCTTATGCCCACGCCCTAATCGACCCCCCGGAGGAGTATGCGCTTCTAAAAGATCTTTAATACTGTGCCCAATTCCGAAGTTAGTTCGATACATGTGACCGGCAATGAGAAAAATAAATGCAATAGCTAAATGATGGTGAGCCATATCGGTCAGCCACAAACTTTGTGTTTGTGGATGGAATCCCCCAAGAAGAGTTAGAATGGCAGTTCCCGCTCCTTGAGCGGTACCAAATAAATGATTACTCGAATCAGGGTTTTGGGCATAAAGATTCCATTGACCCGTCAAAAGGGGTCCCAACCCCTGGGGATAGGGTAATACATCTAAGAAATTATTCCATCGAACGTACTCCCCCCTGGATGCGGGAATAGCAACATGAACTAAATGTCCTGTCCAAGCCAAAGAACTTACCCCGAAAAGTCCTGACAAATGATGATTGAGACGAGATTCCGCGTTTTTGAACCACGAAAGGCTTGGTTTCCATTTGGGTTGTAGATGTAACCAACCCGCTATTAAGGACAGCGTAGAAAGAAATAATAGAAAAAGAGCTCCAGTATAAAGATCCTCATTGGTGCGTAATCCTATTGTATACCACCACTGATAAACTCCAGAATAAGCAATATTCACTGGACCAGCAGCACCTCCTCGAGTAAAGGCTTCCACAGCGGGTTGACCAAAATGAGGATCCCAAATCGCATGAGCAATAGGTCTTACGTGTAAAGGATCCTGTATCCATGATTCAAAATTTCCTTGCCAAGCTACATGAAACAGATTTCCGGACGTCCATAGAAAGATTATTGCTAATTGCCCAAAGTGAGAAGCAAAAATGTTCTGATAAAGACGTTCTTCAGTAATATCATCATGACTTTCGAAATCATGTGCGGTAGCAATACCAAACCAAATACGACGAGTAGTGGGGTCCTGAGCTAAGCCTTGGCTAAACCTGGGAAATCTTAATTCCATAATGCCTTTCAAATCCTCCTAGCCACTATCCTACTGCAATAATTCTCGCTAAGAAGAATGCCCATGTCGTGGCAATTCCACCCAGAAGGTAATGGGTTACTCCTACAGCGCGTCCTTGTATAATGCTCAAGGCTCTAGGCTGAGTAGCAGGAGCAACTTTTAATTTGTTATGAGCCCAAACGATAGATTCAATGAGTTCTTGCCAATAACCACGGCCGCTGAATAAAAACATTAAACTGAAGGCCCAGACAAAATGAGCACCTAAGAAAAAAAGACCATATGCAGATAATGAAGAACCATAAGACTGAATGACTTGCGATGCCTGTGCCCACAAGAAATCTCGAAGCCACCCATTAATCGTAATGGAACTCTGTGCAAAGTTTCCCCCTGTAATATGAGTTACCACCCCTTGATCACTTATAGTACCCCAAACATCCGACTGCATTTTCCAACTGAAATGGAAAATGACTACCGAAATTGCATTGTACATCCAGAATAAACCTAAGAAAACATGATCCCAGGCGGATACTTGACATGTTCCCCCTCGGCCAGGCCCATCGCAAGGAAAGCGAAAACCTAGATTTGCTTTATCGGGTATCAAACGGGAACTCCGAGCAAATAAAACACCTTTCAAAAGTATTAATACAGTCACATGTATGGTAAATGCATGAATGTGATGGACTAAAAAATCTGCGGTTCCTAATGGAATAGGTAACAAAGCCACTTTGCCACCTACTGCTACTAACTCGCCGCCTCCCCACGTTAAGCTAGTACTTGTTGTTGCACCAGGAGCTGTTACGCCAGGCGCAGTAGCATGGATATTTTGTACCCATTGAGCAAAGATAGGTTGTAATTGTATGGCAGTATCCGAAAACATATCTTGTGGACGGCCTAAAGCACTCATGGTATCATTATGAATGTACAAGCCAAAACTGTGAAAACCTAGAAATATACATACCCAGTTAAGGTGGGATATGATTGCATCGCGGTGTCTAAGGACGCGATCTAATAGATCGTTGTATCGAGTAGTTGGATCATAGTCTCTTACCATAAAAATTGCTGCATGTGCAGCAGCACCGACTATTAGAAATCCGCCAATCCACATGTGGTGTGTGAACAAGGAAAGTTGTGTACCATAGTCAGTAGCTAGGTATGGATAGGGAGGCATAGAATACATATGATGAGCTACAACAATGGTTGTAGAGCCTAGCATAGCTAGGTTAAGAGATAATTGAGCATGCCATGACGTTGTTAAGATTTCATAAAGACCCTTATGGCCTTGTCCTGTAAATGGGCCCTTGTGAGCCTCCAAAATATCTTTAAGTCCATGGCCAATACCCCAATTGGTCCTATACATATGACCTGCGATTAGGAAAAGAATAGCAATAGCTAAATGATGGTGCGCAATATCGGTCAGCCAGAGACCACCGGTTACTGGATCTAGTCCTCCGCGAAAAGTCAGAAATTCTGCGTATTTGGACCAATTTAAAGTGAAAAAAGGGGTTGCTCCTTCGGCAAAACTAGGATAAAGTTGAGCCAAAAGGTCCCGATTCAAGATAAATTCATGAGGAAGTGGTATCTCTTTAGGATCCACCCCAGCGTCAAGAAATTGGTTAATTGGTAAAGATACATGAATTTGGTGCCCCGCCCAAGAAAGAGACCCAAGTCCTAATAATCCCGCTAAGTGGTGATTCAACATGGATTCTACATCTTGGAACCAGGCCAATTTGGGAGCGGCTTTGTGATAATGGAACCAACCAGCAAAAAGCATTAACGCTGCAAAAATCAATGCACCAATTGCAGTACAATAGAGTTGTAATTCACTAGTTATTCCAGATGCTCGCCAAAGCTGAAAAAAACCAGAGGTTATTTGGATTCCTCGGAAACCCCCGCCTACATCACCATTCAATATTTCTTGCCCTACTATAGGCCAAACTACCTGAGCACTGGGTCCAATGTGAGTAGGATCACTTAGCCATGCTTCATAATTGGAAAAACGGGCGCCATGAAAGTACATGCCACTCAACCAAAGAAAGATAATGGAAAGTTGCCCGAAATGAGCACTAAAGACTTTTCGAGAAATCTCCTCCAAATCACCAGTATGACTATCGAAATCGTGAGCATCAGCATGTAGGTTCCAGATCCAAGTGGTAGTATCAGGGCCCTTAGCTAGTGTTCTTGAGAAATGGCCGGGTCTGGCCCATTCCTCAAAAGATGTTTTTACAGGATCCCTATCCACAACAATTTTTACTTCTGGTTCCGGCGAACGAATAATCATTAAGTCCTCCTCTTTCCGGACAAGACATACAAAGAGACCCGCCAACTGTCTTTTTAGTGAATCTTTGAAAGATATATATTTTGAAAGATAGATTTTGAAAGATAGATTTTGAAAGATAGATATTGTGATTAGTTCTTTTCTTTACTATCTACCATCCTTCTATTTTTTTTTTAGTTATTCACTGGAGCAATTATATATTGAAGTCAATCCGAGGCAAGTGTTCGGGTCTATTATGACATAAAGATTAGGTGCCTAACGGACATTGTTTATCTTGAAAAACAAATATTTCTCGACGTAAGAAAAAAATCTTTTTTATTTTTAATTTAAGAAACTAGTGTATTTTTTTTGAGGGCATAAGCTCCTATCTATATCTACTTTCCTTGAGCATAATATAGGGTTTTTTATTTGATTCTAAATTCCAAGATAACTCATTAGAATTATTAATAAGATGGTCCTAATATATTAGCAATATTTAGATTGCCCCCTCTTTTTATTCACTTTATTACTTCTATTCTAGACCCTATCCCTATGGTTTATTCTTATGAAATATCATATAAAATAGAAGGTATAAGAAATGGATATAATGAAATTCTTGATTCGATCTTACGACCTAATTTATTTGATTAATGGATCAACAACCAAACCACCCATTTTATGAAAAAGAAGGAGCATGGTCTTATTCAAATTCAAAGCGCTTCGTAATCTTCAACCAGTTCTGTGCTTCAATATAATTTCCCGGAGTAAGCGCTATAGCTTGTTTCCAATATTCAGCAGCTTGATCAAACCAAGCTTCCGCAATTTCCGAATCACCCTGTAGAATGGCCTGTTCTCCTCGGTCGGAATAGGAAGTTCCTTCCCTTAGAACCGTACTTGAGAGTTTCCTACCTCATACGGCTCAGAAATTGCTATCTGAATTTCCCCTATCTTAACTGAATTCGATTTATCAAAAATCGATCCAATTTGTTCTTGGGTTAAGCAGAAGAAATTAATTACCTAAGTTTCAAACCCTAATTTTTATCAATAATCAGTTTGATCTTTTTTCCCACCTTCAGAAGAATGAAGCATAGATAGATATAGAGCCTTCGTTCAAATTTTCTGAGAGGTAACTATCCCGGTTTCATATATGAAATCTCTATAGAATCCTTGAAAAAGACTTTTTTCCATAAGAAAGAAAAAAGAACTTACTATCTTTGGGATCTGATACTACACCGCTGCTTAATCCCTTAGTGGATCGGCTCTATTACATAAGCGGATTCCTAAATTTTGCCCCATATCATGGGATAAGTAAGCAGTTTTTTTTAGTTGTATCGACCCAGTCGCTCACTAATTGATCTTTACGGTGCTTTCTCTATCAATTTGAGAAACTTTATCCATAGAGTAGTAGTATAGGCCATACTTTCTTCGTTTTTTGATTCTCGTGAAGTGTCCTTCCTTCCTACAGCTGATAGGGAAAAATCGTTGTTTTTACGATCCCTATGTAGAAAGCCCTTTTTTTCTAGTATTTACTAGAAAATTTGATCCTCTCTTTTTTTTTTTTCTTTCTATAGTGGAGATAGTCGCACGTAATGACAGATCACGGCCATATTATTAAAAGCTTGCGGTAAGAAGGGGTTTCGTTCTAGTGCCCGGAAATAATATTCCAAAGCCTTTGTATGCTCTCCATTGCTTGTGTGTATAAGGCCTATGTTATAGAGTATATAACTTCGATCATAGGGATCGATTTCTAGTCGCGTAGCTTCATAATAATTTTGCAAAGCTTCCGCATAATTTCCTTCGGATTGAGCCAACATCCGTTACGGTCGTTCATTCTATTCAAAAAATCTCCGTTCCAAAACCGTACATGAGGTTTTCATCTCATACGGCTCCTCCCTTCTGTACATAATAGTACTAAGCGAAATAATCTATAGAATCAAAATAGAATTAGTCCCGTCTCATTATGAACCGAAAGGGGCTGGTATTTTTCCAAGAAATCTCTAGCCAACCTTCCCACAAGAGGTTTTTCTTAACACCAATGAATTCTATTAATGCTAGAGGAAAACGATAGCTCCAATAATTTCTTTGTTCTCAACGCCTCCTATTTAGAGGAATTAGCTACTTCAACGATCTTTGATGGTTATAGGGGTATCCAAAGTACAAACCTGATGGTTGTTTGTTATCCCAACCATTCTTCCCAGCCCTGATACCGATCAGGAAAGGGGTAATTTCTAACAAAGTTTTTCTCTTGTTGATTCCTATTTCTAGGTGTAGTGCTTTTCTCCCCTATGCTGCCTACGGATACTAATAGAGTAGGATTGGCCTGTAATCCATACCATACCATATCCTGTAGGTGTAACCTTTCGCTCAATACTCAAATCTACAATTGAAGTATCTGAAGCCGCATCAATCGAGGATACACGACGGAAGGAATTGTTAGTTCGCCTCACCTTCCCGAAGCGTGGGTTTGTTTGCTTTACAAATTTGGTTCTCTCTATGCCAACCCCCCTCTCTTTTTCGTAAGACTGAGGTATAGGTAGGGCTAAAAAAAAGCAAAAAAAAGAGTCAAATCGCACCATCTCTATAATAAGTAAATGCCTTTTTTTCTCCTGAGGTTGTCGGAATTATTCGCAATAAAATATTGGCTACAATTGAGGAGGTCTTATCAATGAAATTTCCATTTCCACGGGATCTAGGCATAATTCCCAACCCATTCTATATAGAATTGTTTTCATTCCTTCACAAAATAACATAAAAACAAACACATTCGATTCTTATAATTATAAATAGATTGATCCATATGCTCTACTCTAAATCCATATGCTTTAAATGGATAAGAGAGATATGGATTTTCCGCTCAGCTCAAATTGTATCCTTTTCCTTCTGCTTGGACACGAAGAGATATGAAATATTTGACTAAGACTGGATTTCATTCCACTTTCCTATTTCTGAACAACAACTTATGTTATCAACTATTTCGTGTTTTCAAAGTTATTAATTGTCTCATACCCTATTTTTGATTTCGATAGTATGGTGTAGCGTATCTTATGCAAACGGAATTCTAAGGTTTCTTTATTTTATTATGCAATAAGAAGAATTCTTCCATTTTCTTTTTCTTTAGTTGCGGGAAAACCCAAATTAAAACTTTTATTTTATAGCGAGCGCAATTTCTAGTAAAAAATCCTGTATCCTTCCACTTAGATCAAAAGGAATTTTTCCAATAGAACTATGGAACCCCCGAGTGGTTGCGGTTGTACCTGTACTGCAGGAATAAGAAAACTCGCTATTCACTCAGTTTATTTTCCATAATAAGTTATGTAGGAGAGATGGCCGAGCGGTTCAAGGCGTAGCATTGGAACTGCTATGTAGACTTTTGTTTACCGAGGGTTCGAATCCCTCTCTTTCCGTTTTTCTTAATTCATCAACGTTAAGGATCACAATGTATCAAATCAAATAACAATTTTTTCCAGCAATAATATAATATCTTATATTATCTTATTTTGATTTAATAGAAATTAGAAATTCTCTATAGCAAATTACTGTGGTATGTAAAATACACATAGAGGAAAAAAGAAAAAAGGATCCTAATCCTAGGGTTAATCAATTTTAGCTAGTTGATGGGAAAATACAAATTAATGGTAATGGTCTTAGGGCGATTTAGTTCGGGGAAAGGGGAAGGGGAAGAAAATTCTATGAACCTTTCCTTTTTTCGTTAAGTTCAAGTCTGACGAGAGTAATATTCTACAACTAACAACTCATTTATTTTGAGACCGACCCACTTCCTATCTAGGATTTTATTTACTAGTCCTTTATATTCCAACGTGTCAATCGCCAAATGCTTTGGCAATTTCCCCGGGTCCGATGAAGCAATATAATTTTGAACCAGACCTTTTGATCTTTGGTTATCTTTCGTAGTAATAATATCTCGGGGTTTGCAACGAAAACTTGGTATATTGACTATACGACCATTAACTAAAATATGTCTATGGTTGACTAATTGGCGGGCCCCAGGAATGGTTGAAGCCATACCCAATCGAAAAAGGATATTATCCAAACGCATTTCAAGTAATTGTAGTAAAACCTGGCCTGTTGACCTTTTTGCTTTTCCAGCGATATGTACATATCTAAGTAATTGTCGTTCTGTCAGACCATAATGAAAACGCAATTTCTGTTTTTCTTGAAGACGAATACGATATTGCTCCTTTTTCCCAGAATTGAATTTTTTTTTAAGATTACTTCCGGATTTAGGTGTTTTTCTAGTGAGTCCTGGTAAAGCTCCCAGACGGCGTATTTTTTTTAAACGAGGTCCTCGATAACGGGACATGAAGACTCCTTTTTTTATTTTATTGAAATTTCATTTTACACAATTAATTTCATTGTATTTACATTACAGAATACATCGAAATTAAAACTGAATTAAACTACAGGATAAACAGAGTAAAATCAACTAAAGTACCCCAAAAAATGGAATTTCATCAAAATCTTTTTTTTTTGTATATATATTATTTATTTTATTGTTTTGTATCTAGCAAAATTGTAAGGTAAAAAACATAAAAGATCCTGGATTCTCCATTTAATTCGGAAAAAAAGAGATTCTTGTTCGTAGAACATCGATAGAGAAAAAAAAGCCGACTATCGGATTTGAACCGATGACCCTCGCATTACAAATGCGATGCTCTAACCTCTGAGCTAAGTGGGCTTACATAACGGAAATAGTGTAACAAATAGAAATAGGTATAGTATAGGAAATCCGTAAAATCTCAGATATTAGTTATTAATCTTAGCTATTAACTAGTTCTAAATTTGAAGTTATACTTATAAAAATAAAAAAATACTAAAACTTCTTAAAGATAAAGTTAGCTTGATATGCTTAACTATAGGATATTAAAAAATAAAATTATAGAATTTATTGGTATTTTCATTCGATCATTATAGACTTTATTATTTGTTAATAATTTGAGGATTAATATTTCACTAAGGGGAACATAGAGTCAGAGTAAATAAAATTGCTAATTCTGATTAGAAAAAAAGAATAAATATCAAGCGTTATAGTATAATTTTGAATACTATAAAAAAGTAAGACGGGAGGTGGGGGAGATAAAAACTTTTGGATATATTGATTCGGATTGAATTGCAAATACATCAAGGATAGAATCAATTCAATTCTGAATTGCAATAAGCAAGCGAGGTCTCTCAAATAGAGTCGAACTGAACTGCTAGACTACGTTGAGTGATGAACTCAATGATTCAAAAAAAAAACTAAGAGATGGATGAAATTACACAAGGAATCCTGGTCTCAAAGAAGAGGGAAATGGGGATATGGCGAAATCGGTAGACGCTACGGACTTGATTGTATTGAGCCTTGGTATGGAAACCTGCTAAGTGGTAACTTCCAAATTCAGAGAAACCCTGGAATTAAAAAAGGGCAATCCTGAGCCAAATCCGTGTTTTGAGAAAACAAGGGGTTCTCGAACTAGAATACAAAGGAAAAGGATAGGTGCAGAGACTCAATGGAAGCTGTTCTAACGAATCGAGTTAATTACGTTGTGTTGTTAGTGGAATTCCTTCTAGTTCTAAATTAGAGAAAGAGGGGTTTTATACCTTATACATTTAATAAACACGTATAGATACTGACATAGCAAACGATTAATCACAGAACTCATATTATATTCTAATTATAATATAGGTTCTTTATCTTTTTTAAAAATGAAATTAGAAATGATAATGATTATGAAATAAAAAACTCATATCATAATTTTTTTTTTTCATTATTGTGAATCCACTCCAATCGAATATTGAATAATCAAATTCTTCAATTAAAATTCAAAGTTTTCGAGATCTTTAAAAAAGTGGATTAATCGGACGAGGACAAAGAGAGAGTCCCATTCTACATGTCAATACTGACAACAATGAAATTTCTAGTAAAAGGAAAATCCGTCGACTTTATAAGTTGTGAGGGTTCAAGTCCCTCTATCCCCAAATCCTCTTTTATTCCCTAACTATACTATATTATTATTATTTATCCTCTTTTTTTTTTTCTTTTTATCAATGCACTTTTTTTTCTTTTTATCAATGCAATGGGTTTAAGATTCATTAGCTTTCTCATTCTACTCTTTCACAAAGGAATGCGAAGAGAACTCAATGGATCTTATCCTATTCATTGAATAGATTTCTTTTTTATTAGAGTATCGGCAAGAAATCTTGGTTATTCACTCTATTTTTAAGTTTTATTTAAGTAAACCATGCACAATGCATAGGACTACCCCCCCCATTTTCAAATTTAAAATTTGAAATACTTTAATTAATTTTTAGTCCTTTTAATTGACATAGATACAAATACTCTACTAGGATGATGCACAAGAAAAGGTCAGGATAGCTCAGTTGGTAGAGCAGAGGACTGAAAATCCTCGTGTCACCAGTTCAAATCTGGTTCCTGGCAGAGAAAAAAAAAAAAAAGATCCACCGAATAGGTATTGATCCAAATACCTCGAGATGGATTGTGATACATATTCATTAATAATATTTATTCATCTAAGTGGATAAATCTATAATATAAATATAGAGGCACTTCTTTTTCTTTTTAAAGAAGTTTTAAAATATATCTTTTCTTTATGATAAAGAAGGGGGTGAGATTCCCCTTTATTTTTTTGCGTTTCTTAATTTTGTATTCCGCTATTCCGACGAATATTTTTTTAGTCTTGCTTATCTTTATCTTATCTTATTTTCCTAGTTGTGCTAAGTAATGTGCGCGGTACAAAGTTCCTGGTAGAGAACTTCTTTGAGTCATCCTATTTTTCTGTTCATATGAAGGAAATTAATATGCGATTTTCAAAATAGGGGAATCCAAATGAAACCCTTTTTTTGCTCAGTCTATCTGGAATGCTTTTGTATAATTAGGAATTAATTATAAATAGGTATTCCGTTTCATCTAGGAAAAGAACCTAAAAATATTCCTTGACTTGAATAAAATCTGGAGTTGTGTTGTATAAGTGAGCATGAATTTCTTATCATTCAATGAGCATCTTGTATTTCATAAAAATTGGGGGTTATATAATCCTTACGTAAGGGCCAGCCTATCCAACTTTCAGGCATTAGGATACGTTTAAGGCGCGGATGATTATCATAAGAGATTCCCACCATATCATAAGATTCGCGTTCTTGAAAATCGGCACTTCTCCAAATCCAGAAGACAGACGGAATTCTAGGATTATCCTTTTGGGCAAAGACTTTTATGCAGACTTCTTCTGGATTATCTATACCATATTGTATTCTCGTAAGATGATACACGCTAGCTAAAGATCCACCGGGTGCTACATCATAAGCACATTGGGAGCGTAAATAATTGTAACCATATACATATAAAATGACAGCAATGGAATCCCAATCCCCTGCTTTTATTTGTAAAGTCTCTATTCCTCGGTGATCAAAGCCCAAAGATCTATGAACCACCTCATGTTTGACTAGCCAATTAGATAACCAACCCTGCTGCATTGTCTTCATCTCTCCCTCTTTGTATAAATATTTCACATTTCGGATGCAAGTTTGAAAGATTGCCCTGCTTTTTATTTTTCTACACAAAAGAGCCCCTCTCCTAATTCACTAATTTGTAGGAAGGTACTGAACTTTTGGATTTGAAAAAAGTTTCAGAAGATATATCTAATGTAGATGGTGATTGATAGAGCAATTCTTGCTCATAAGTTCCTGTATGAGTACTGCGCCTAACATAAAGCTTGTGACTGGTAGTAAAACATCTATTTTTATTTTGAGATAGAGTTTGATCCTCAACTATTTCTCGCGATATCTTCTTACGAAGTTTTGTTAGGGCATCTATAACTGCCTCCGGTTTAGGTGGGCAGCCCGGCAAGTAGACATCCACAGGAATTAACTTATCAACTCCCCGAACAGTACTATAGGAATCCGTACTGAACATTCCCCCTGTAATAGTACAGGCTCCCATAGCAATGACGTATTTTGGTTCAGGCATTTGCTCGTATAATCTCACTAAAGAGGGAGCCATTTTCATTGTTACCGTACCGGCTGTTAAAATTAGGTCTGCTTGCCTAGGACTTGATCTTGGTACCAATCCATAACGATCAAAGTCGAATCGTGAGCCTATTAATGAAGCAAATTCAATGAAACAACAACTGGTACCGTATAGAAGGGGCCATAAACTGGAGAGTCTTGACCAATTCGAAAGATCATTTGGTGTAGTTGAAATAACAGAATTGGAACTTGTTTGGTCAAGTAAGGGAAACTCAATCAAATTCATAACTGTCTCAATAGAATCTTTTCCTTCTTTTTTTTTGTCTAAATATTCAGTTAAGACCATTCCAAGGCTCCTTTTCGCCATGCATAAACTAAACCAACAACTAAGATAAGCACGAAAATCAAAGCTTCGATAAAAACGGATACACCCAATACGTCGAAACTCATTGCCCAAGGGTATAGAAAGACGGTTTCCACATCAAAAACAACAAAAACGAGCGCAAACATATAATAGCGTATTCGGAATTGTACCCAAGCCCCTCCCATGGGTTCTATACCCGATTCATAACTAGAAAGCTTCTCTGGTCCTTCACTAACCGGGGCTAAAAGTCCTGAAATCGAAAATGCCAAAATAGGAATAAGGCTTGCTATTATTAGAAATGTCCAAAAAATATCATATTCGTGAAGCAGAAACATAATGTACTCCCATTAATGTGGAATAGGCGGAACTTAAATTAGTCAATTCAATTCAGCATTGTCAATTTATCCAGAACTTCTCTCTTTTCCTCGGTGAAACAAGAATCTTTTTTGTTCAAACAAAAGCGCTTAGTTTAAGTTTAGCCTTTGTTTCCTCTGTGCTGCATCTTCTTTAAAGATTCATCCAATGGAATCCCAACTCCCTTTCTTTTGGATTTCCATTCTATTTAGATATGGTGTATGTAGATCTAATTCTTATATAAAGAAAACTTTCTCGTTTCACTTTGTCTCGCTTTCTCTAGAATCTCTAGAAAAAAGAATAGCTCTATCCTTTATTTAATATTTAATAATAAAATAATAAGAGACTATTAAATAAAAATGAGAATACTACTAAATTAGAACCTAATTAAGATAGTAGGACTAATCTATGCAGTATAATTAATGAGAAGTAATACTATAAAATAAAAATAAAGAACTCTATTTCAGAACTATGAGACAGAATATTCTGTTTTCTTATTTACTCTTTACTTTATTTTTTCTATTTAAAGTTGATCAATTTACATAATGTATCTATAAACAAAGTAATAAATATACTTAAAACAAAGTAGGAATTCGCAAAATGGATAAAATCATTGCAGTTATTATAGGGAAGTCTAGAGATATCCTATTTGAAGGAGGACGGGATTCAAATCAGGGAAAGGATCCTTTCTTCTATTGATTTGATAGAAATTCGTTTTTCTTTTCCTGTCTGTATGATTTTGATTTTCGATGAATGAGCCTTTGGTAATGCTTTTATCTCTATTCTATGTCGCAGGCGCCTATCCAGTCTATAAACAAATACTAATGAGAAAATGAAAACTATACTAAACTAAAGAAAACATAGGATAGAGATCCTAAAATCTAAAAAAGGGCATATTAGGGCTATACGGATTCGAACCGTAGACCTTCTCGGTAAAACAGATCAAACGGATTATTATCGAAATGATTTGAACTGTTTCAAAGACCCAACATGCATTTTTTTGCATTGGGCTCTTTCATAAACTGATTTAAAGATCAGTTAGTCCACCATAGTTTTTCTTTACGGAAAGATAATGAGATGGCTCCCTGTGCTCTGATTGATTTTTTGTATTATGATCTATCTAGGAGCAATACCAAAGTGTTTCAAAGGAGGATTACCTTGACTTAGGTCTGCCTCCGGTCTAAATTAAATCAACCTAAGTGAAATGGAGTCTCTATCGTTCCACTGCAAGAGTTAACTATGAGACTTCATACACCTTAAAGTTCATAGAACGAAAAGAAGTTTTTTGGAGGCCCTTATCCTCATTACGCCTAGCATTTAGTGGGCTGGATATTTACCTTATCAACTAGCAAATCCATAAGGGTTCTATTTGATTAGGCACCTGAATTGGCACCTGAATCGGACTGAACCGACTGTTTGTCAGGCTACTGTTCTCCTATTCTCTCGAATCTATGAAGTAAGACATTGATTTTGCAATAAGATCGATTATGTTCATTGCATAATAAGCTCCTTTGAAAAGCATTGGCGCACGTGTAAACGAGTTGCTCTACCGAACTGAGCTATAGCCCTTATCAGAGATATCTTAACATATAGATAATTTCTTGTCAAGATGAATATTTTCTAATGCCAGAGGATACCCCTTTGATCTGTATCTGTTTAGTATTTAGTTTAGTATTTAGTATATAACAGACCAATAACAGAGCGGTATTGCTTAGAAAAGGGATTCAATATATAATCGATCGAAGTAATGGGTCTTCCTTTGTGGTGATAAATTGCCTACTTAACTCAGTGGTTAGAGTATTGCTTTCATACGGCGGGAGTCATTGGTTCAAATCCAATAGTAGGTAGTAAGTAGGTAGAAAAATTACTAGATAGCATTGGACTTACTTCGCTTCGCTATCTAATAACTTTTTCTACCCCTCTTCCCTTTTTCTTTGTATCAACTATAAACCACTGGATTGTCTTCAATTGGATGGGGGAATCCAATTGACAGCCTCGATTCGTATCCTAGCTCGTCTGAGAGCGAGCTTCGCTTCAACCAAATCTTTCGTACCCTCAGCTTTACTCAAGTTAGCTTCGGCTATTTCAAGTGCCTTTTGAGCTTCTTCCGGATCAATATCACTACCCAGTTCCGCATCATTTCCTAAAATGATGATCTCATTATTAACTATTCTCGCAAAACCGCTCCACAGAATCGCTGTTAACCATTGGTCGTTGAGGAGGCGTATTCTCAAAGGACCCATATCTACTGCTGTGTTAATGGGGGCGTGGTTTGGTAATACGCCAATTTGGCCACTATTAGTGGATAAAATGATTTCTTTCACTTCACAATCCCAAATAATTCGCTTAGGAGTCAGTACATAAAGATTTAATTTCATTTCTTCGATTTGTTCTCCTCTTCTAAGGTTATAGCTTTCGTGCTAGCTTCATCGATGTTACCCACCAAATAAAAAGCCTGTTCAGGTAGGCCGTCTAATTCTCCGGAAAGGATTAGTTGAAATCCCCTAATAGTTTCCGCAAGAGCAACATACTTTCCTGGAGAACCAGTAAAAACTTCTGCCACAAAGAACGGTTGTGATAAGAAACGCTCAATTTTTCTTGCTCTTGCTACAGTTAAACGATCCTCTTCCGATAATTCATCCAAGCCAAGAATTGCGATAATGTCCTGAAGTTCTTTGTAACGTTGTAAAGTTTCCTTAACTCTTTGCGCAGTTTCATAATGTTCGTTGCCAACGATCCGAGGCTGTAACATAGTCGAGGTTGAATCTAAAGGATCTACTGCTGGATAAATACCCTTGGAAGCTAATCCTCTGGAAAGTACGGTAGTAGCATCCAAATGTGCAAATGTTGTGGCAGGGGCAGGGTCGGTCAAATCGTCTGCAGGTACATAAACTGCTTGAATCGAAGTTATAGATCCCTTTTTAGTAGAAGCAATTCTTTCTTGCAAAGAACCCATTTCTGTACTAAGAGTAGGTTGATAACCCACTGCGGAGGGCATTCTCCCTAATAAAGCGGATACCTCTGATCCTGCTTGAACAAAACGAAAGATATTATCGATAAATAAAAGCACGTCTTGCTTATTAACATCTCGGAAATATTCCGCCATAGTTAGGGCAGTTAAACCAACTCTCATACGAGCTCCCGGTGGTTCATTCATTTGGCCATAGACTAGAGCTACCTTTGATTCCTCAATATTTTTTTCATTAATTACTCCGGATTCCTTCATTTCCATATAAAGATCATTTCCTTCACGAGTCCGTTCCCCTACTCCACCGAATACGGATACGCCCCCATGAGCTTTAGCAATGTTATTGATTAATTCCATGATCAGTACTGTTTTACCTACTCCAGCCCCCCCAAATAGTCCTATTTTTCCTCCACGTCGATAAGGAGCTAAAAGATCGACGACCTTAATACCTGTTTCAAAGATGGATAATTTCGTATCTAACTCGATAAAGGCAGGCGCAGATCTATGAATAGGGAACGTTGCACTACTATCTACAGGACCCAAATTGTCAACAGGCTCCCCAAGAACGTTGAAAATTCGTCCGAGAGTAGCTCCACCGACCGGAACACTGAGAGGAGCTCCCGTGTCAATCACTTCCATTCCTCTCATCAACCCGTCCGTAGCACTCATAGCTACAGCTCTAACTCGATTATTTCCTAATAATTGTTGTACCTCACAAGTCACATTAATTTGCTTATCGGCAGTGTCTCTACTCTGGACTACCAAAGCGTTATAAATATAAGGTAACTTGCCTGGGGGAAAAGTGACATCCAGCACGGGTCCAATAATTTGATCGATACGACCTGTACTTTTTTCTTCAATTGTGGAAACCCCGGGAGGAGAAGTAGTAGGATTGGTTCTCATAATTATCACATAATTAAAAAAAAGGAATTTGTCGAAATTTTTCTTTTTTTATTGTTGAATAATGCCAAATCAAATCAAAAAAAATCCAAAAGTAAAAAGGAAATGAATTAGTTAATTCAATAAGAGAGAAAAGGGGACCAGGACTTGATTTCGTTGCCCAAGCGAATCCCATTCAATCGTTTACTCATGGAATGAGTCCATTGGAAAGTTCAATCAATCTTTTTTTTCATATACATTTTGCCTTTTGTGGAGGATCTGTGCCTACTCTACTTTCCTATCTAGGACTTCGATATACAAAATATATACTACTGTGAAGCATAGATTGCTGTCAACAAAGAATTTTATTAGTATTTAGTTAGGTATTTGCATTCAAAATAAGAAAAGAGAACTATTAAGAACTTGTAAAATAAGGATTAGGAATTAATTTGGGTTGCGCTATATCTATCAAAGAGTATACAATAATTATGGATTTGGTAAATCAAATCCATGGTTTAATAACGAACCGTGTTAACTTACCATAACAACAACTCAATTCCTATCGAATTCCTATATTGGAATTCCTATAGGATAGAACATACACAGGGTGTACGCATTATATATGAATGAAACATATTCATTAACCTAAGCATGCCCTCAATTTTCTTTAATGAGTTGATATTATATTAATTGAATATCCTTTTTGTTTTACGAGATTTTTGCTAAAGTTTCATTTACGCCTAATTAACATCGAGTAGACCCTGTTATTGTGAGAATTCTTAATTCAAGAGTTATAGGGAGGGACTTATGTCACCACAAACAGAAACTAAAGCAGGTGTTGGATTTCAAGCTGGTGTTAAAGATTATAAATTGACTTACTACACCCCAGAGTATGAAACTAAGGATACTGATATCTTGGCAGCATTCCGAGTAAGTCCTCAGCCTGGGGTTCCGCCCGAAGAAGCAGGGGCTGCAGTAGCTGCCGAATCTTCTACTGGTACATGGACAACTGTTTGGACTGATGGACTTACCAGTCTTGATCGTTACAAAGGACGATGCTATCACATCGAGCCTGTTGCTGGGGAAGACAACCAATGGATCTGTTATGTAGCTTATCCATTAGACCTATTTGAAGAGGGTTCCGTTACTAACATGTTTACTTCCATTGTAGGTAACGTATTTGGTTTCAAAGCCCTACGTGCTCTACGTTTGGAGGATCTACGAATTCCCCCTACTTATTCAAAAACTTTCCAAGGCCCGCCTCATGGTATCCAAGTTGAAAGAGATAAGTTGAACAAGTACGGTCGTCCTTTATTGGGATGTACTATTAAACCAAAATTGGGATTATCCGCAAAAAATTATGGTAGAGCGTGTTATGAGTGTCTACGTGGTGGACTTGATTTTACCAAAGATGATGAAAACGTAAACTCACAACCATTTATGCGCTGGAGAGACCGTTTTGTCTTTTGTGCCGAAGCTATTTATAAATCACAGGCCGAAACCGGTGAAATCAAGGGGCATTACTTGAATGCGACTGCGGGTACATGTGAAGAAATGATTAAGAGAGCTGTATTTGCAAGAGAATTAGGGGTTCCTATTGTAATGCATGACTACTTAACTGGGGGATTCACCGCAAATACTACTTTGGCTCATTATTGCCGCGACAATGGCCTACTTCTTCACATTCACCGTGCAATGCATGCAGTTATTGATAGACAGAAAAATCATGGTATGCATTTCCGTGTATTAGCTAAAGCATTGCGTATGTCTGGGGGAGATCATATCCACTCCGGTACAGTAGTAGGTAAGTTAGAAGGGGAACGCGAAATGACTTTAGGTTTTGTTGATTTATTGCGCGATGATTTTATTGAAAAAGATCGTGCTCGCGGTATCTTTTTCACTCAGGACTGGGTATCCATGCCAGGTGTTATACCGGTAGCTTCAGGTGGTATTCATGTTTGGCATATGCCAGCTCTGACCGAAATCTTTGGGGACGATTCTGTATTACAATTTGGTGGAGGAACTTTAGGACATCCTTGGGGAAATGCACCTGGTGCAGCAGCTAATCGAGTGGCTTTAGAAGCCTGTGTACAAGCTCGTAACGAAGGGCGCGATCTTGCTCGCGAAGGTAATGAAATTATCCGAGCAGCTTGCAAATGGAGTCCTGAACTAGCCGCAGCTTGTGAAGTATGGAAGGCGATCAAATTCGAGTTCGAGCCGGTAGATACTATTGATTAACTAGATAAAACTAAAGATAAAGAAGGTATAAATAAAAAAGAAACGAAATAAAAAGAGAAAAAAATCAGTTATGAAATGCAGTAATTCTTCTTTATTCTTCTAATTGATTGCAATTAAACTCGGCTCAATCTTTTTTAGAAAAAAAAGATTGAGCCGAATAAAAATAGATCATGATATGATCATGAGACTTGACAAATTGAGATTCGTCTATTCTATATATCTAGAATATATATATTAAGGTATAATACAATAAAGAAATACAAATAAAATAATAAAATAATAAAATATAGTATTATCATATGATAATGATAATGGAATCAAATACGCAGTATTTACAGAAAAAAGTCTTCGTTTATTGGGAAAGAATCAATATACTTTTAATGTCGAATCGGGATTCACTAAGACAGAAATAAAGCATTGGGTCGAACTCTTCTTTGGTGTTAAGGTGGTAGCTGTGAATAGCCATCGACTACCTGGAAAAGGTAGAAGAATAGGACCTATTCTGGGCCATACAATGCATTACAGACGTATGATCATTACCCTTCAACCGGGTTATTCTATTCCACTTCTAGATAGAGAAAAAAACTAAAGGAGAATGAATGAAAAAAGACATAGTTTGGAAGTTAGACCTTTTTATAGGACTCTCTTTCAATTTCAAAAAAGAGGACGTTTGAAACTTTTAACAGGCGTAATCGTGAGTCAACAAGTGACTCGAACTGTGTGTAAAAAAAGAAGCATTTTTTTTTTTTCAAAATGCTAGAACTAGATAAGGAAGTTTTCTATAACCTTGAGAAAAAGGATAAAAAGGTAGTTTTTTTTTAGTTTATGACTCCGATCAAGAGCGAGAAATCCTTGATTTGGGATTGGACATAGAACCTGGACCCATCGTAGAGACGTTTAGTTCAAAAGAAAGGATCGTATCCTGATGGTAAGAATTATACTTTCGTGGAAATACAGCGCTATAGACTTCAATGCGGTAGAGTAGACGTTTTGTTTCTAATTTTTCTGGACCAAACCTCCGCTCCGACCCAACGATACAATGAATTTTTTCTGTTCATATTCATAAATAAAAAAGATTCGGAATCGCAATGCTACTATATGCGTCCAGAGGAGTATTTGGAATAATATTCTTCTATAATCCATTATTGCGGGGGGTCTTACTAACAGGGCTTCGCTGCACGGGACAGGTCTTCGTCGAAAAGCTAACTCCACCCGGCATTTTCATACCCTTTCTTTGGGTGGTATATCGCCTTTTAAAGTCTAAGAGGGTAGTAGGGGATCTATAGTAGGTAAGATAATTTGCCCTTTGATTTTGATTGAATATACTATTTTTCCGCCTTTACCACGCATTATTGTATGCGCTTCTAGAGAAGTATGTATGCAGGAAGTAAATTCTAACCGCTTTCTTTTGAATCCAATTTCAAATTAGATTAGAAAGATAGAAAGGCCATGAGGATGGGAAAATCAAAATAAAATCTTTTTAATTAGTTCTCCTTTTTTGGAATTTTCTTATTATCCTTTCATTTTTTTTACAGAATATTTTTCAAACTAAAAATAAAAAATACAATACAATAGTCAATATTCCTTATAATAGATATACTTAATTATATCATAAGAATCTTAAGATATTTTTCGACTAGATAGAAATAGTAAATTTGAATTGAGACACCTATTCCATGACGGATTTAAACTTACCTTCTATTTTCGTGCCTTTAGTAGGCTTAGTATTTCCGGCAATTGCAATGACTTCTTTATTTCTTTATGTGCAAAAAAATAAGATTGTCTAGTATTTTTTAGTGTAAGTAATATAATATGGTAGGGTATGTGGCTTTTTCTACACACACTTTCTACACACAAATGAAAAACGGTTATGGATGCGGATATAGGCTACGAGCATAAATGCATGAATATGCAGAGCCAGGTATAGCGAGTTTTATTTTATTTATTTTAATTGAATCAACGAATATTTTTTGAATAGAAAGTCAATGTATCTAACCTATTATTTCACAGGAGTACTAGTTGCTGAAGGCGATTTCAGAATCAAAAAAAGTAAAGTCAAAATTATTTAGCTTATTCTCTCAATTTCAATCGACCGCTGCTGGATTTAGTATATCTAATATGAATTGGCGATCAGAACACATATGGGTAGAACTTCTAAAAGGTTCTCGAAAAAGGGGTAATTTTTTCTGGGCCTGTATTCTTTTTCTAGGTTCACTAGGATTCTTATCGGTTGGGATTTCCAGTTATCTTGGTAAGAATATTATATCTATACTTCCATCTCAAGAAATTCTTTTTTTTCCGCAGGGGGTCGTGATGTCTTTCTACGGAATCGCAGGCCTATTCATTAGCTCCTACTTGTGGTGTACTATTTTGTGGAATGTAGGTAGTGGTTATGACCGATTCGATAGAAAAGAGGGAATAGTGTGCATTTTTCGTTGGGGATTCCCTGGAATAAAACGTCGCGTCTTCCTTCGATTCCTTATGCGGGATATCCAATCAATTAGAATTCAGGTTAAAGAGGGTCTTTATCCTCGTCGTATTCTTTATATGGAAATCCGGGGCCAGGGGATCATTCCCTTGACTCGTACTGATGATAAATTTTTTACTCCACGAGAAATTGAACAAAAAGCTGCCGAATTGGCCTATTTCTTGCGCGTACCAATTGAAGTATTTTGAGGTATCTTTTTTGAACTGAGTTGAATGAAGAAAAGAAGAATTGGAAGAAGAAAAGTTTTCTCAACACAGGGAGGAAGTCCCTTCTAAATTGGATTTGTTATTGTAAGGGGATTTTTAAGTATTTATCTAAAGGAAGGAACAAACGAGGATAAGAGAAATTTGCTTTTAATTTTTTTTTATCCAAGTTAGATATATCGCATACTATTCTTCCTTTTTCATCCGAAAGGGCTTTTTTTTTATTCTATTTCACTATTTCATTCCATCTAGATCTAAGAAAGAACCCAATGCACTGAAATTCCACTAATAACTAATATACAAAAAAGAAGAATAGATACAGGGTATCAAACCTATAGAGTTTTTGCTTCAAAGAAATAGAAATATCATGAAATAGAAATATCATCATATAGAGTCAGGGAATGGAATAGAGTCAGCGAATGAAGCATATTCATTAACAACTCCATTTACAGATCAAAAATGAAAAAAAAGAAAGCATTGCCTTCTTTACTATATCTTGTATTTATCGTACTTTTGCCTTGGGGGGTCTCTTCCTCATTTAACAAATGTCTGGAACTTTGGATTAAGAATTGGTGGAATACCAGGCAATCCGAAACTCTCTTAACTGATATTCAAGAGAAAAGGATTCTAGAAAGATTCATAGAATTAGAAGAACTTTCTCTCTTGGACGAGATGATAAAAGGGAAACTAAAGACACATGTACAAAAACCTCCTACAGGAATACACAAGGAAATAATACAATGGGTCAAAATAAATAATGAGGATCATCTCCATACCATTTTGCATTTCTCGACAAATATAATCTGTTTGGCTATTCTAAGTGGTTCTTTTTTTCTGGGTAAAGAGGAACTTGTCATTTTGAATTCTTGGGTTCAGGAATTCTTCTATAATTTAAATGACTCAATAAAAGCTTTTTTTATTCTTTTAGTTACTGATTTTTTTGTTGGATTTCACTCCACCCGTGGTTGGGAACTAGTAATTCGTTGGGTCTACAACGATTTTGGATGGGCTCCTAACGAGCTTATTTTCACTATTTTTGTTTGTAGTTTTCCAGTAATTCTAGATACATGTTTGAAATTTTGGGTCTTTTTTTGTTTAAATCGTCTATCTCCTTCGCTTGTAGTCATTTATCATTCAATTAGTGAAGCATAAATTCATTTGATCTCCCGATATTAATATTAATCAAATTAGCAAGCATCTTTTTTTAGAAAGAAAGCCCTTTTCCATTTTAGCAAAATTCTTTCTATTTATACCTACTTTAAGGTATTCATCATTGCAGTACAACTGTTGCAGTAGAATGACAACAGATTCGTGTATAGGGAACTAGATTAGCTTAGCTACCTATCTAATTTATTGTAGAAATTCTGGGATCTGCGATTGGACATGGAAAATAGAAATACTTTTTCTTGGGTAAAGGAACAGATAACTCGATCGATTTCTGTATCGATCATGATATACGTAATAACTCGGACATCTATTTCAAATGCATATCCCATTTTTGCGCAGCAGGGTTATGAAAACCCACGAGAAGCAACTGGACGAATTGTATGTGCCAATTGCCATTTAGCTAGCAAGCCCGTCGATATTGAAGTTCCCCAAGCTGTGCTTCCCGATACTGTATTTGAAGCAGTTCTTCGAATTCCTTATGATATGCAATTGAAACAAGTTCTTGCTAATGGAAAAAAGGGAGGGTTGAATGTAGGTGCTGTTCTTATTTTGCCCGAGGGATTCGAATTAGCGCCGCCCGATCGTATTTCCCCTGAGTTAAAAGAAAAGATAGGAAATCTTGCTTTTCAGAGTTATCGTCCCGATAAAAAAAACATTCTTGTGATAGGCCCTGTTCCCGGTAAGAAATATAGTGAAATTGTCTTTCCCATTCTTTCCCCTGATCCTGCTACGAAGAAAGATGCTCATTTCTTAAAATATCCCATATATGTAGGGGGAAACCGAGGAAGAGGACAGATCTATCCTGATGGTAGCAAGAGTAACAATACAGTCTATAATGCTACGTCAACAGGTATAGTAAGAAAAATACTACGTAAAGAAAAGGGGGGGTATGAAATATCCATAGTTGATGCATCAGATGGACGCCAAGTGATTGATATTATACCTCCCGGACCAGAACTTCTTGTTTCAGAGGGGGAATCCATCAAGCTTGATCAACCATTAACAAGCAATCCTAATGTGGGAGGTTTTGGTCAGGGGGACGCAGAAATCGTGCTTCAGGATCCATTACGTGTCCAAGGCCTTTTGTTCTTCTTCGCATCCGTTATTTTGGCACAAGTTTTTTTGGTTCTCAAAAAGAAACAGTTTGAAAAGGTTCAATTGTACGAAATGAATTTCTAGGTCCCGGGATTTCTTACCATCAAGTTGGTAAAAAGCCTCGATTTATTGGCAATTGCTAGAATTATCTATGATCTATTTTGGAAATCCTTTTTTTGTTTAGACTGCTTTTTGTTTATGAGATGTCTGGAATTCCTTATTTATATCCCATGCAAAAGAAGAGAATCCAAGGCAAAGGCGAGAACAATCAAATTAAAATTTCTTCTTTTTCGGAGGGATTGCAGGTCTTCTTAATCGTCTATTCGGCACAAGAAAAAGCCTTTTTCTTGTGCCGATTCTTCTTGTATCAAAATAAGAATCCTTTTTCTTCCTAATTCGTCAAAGATTACTATTTCTTCTTTATTCGGGTCTGTCTCTTGGACCTCTTTTTCTTTTGCTTAGGTTTAGCCGAGGTAGTGGACAAACAGAGGGGAAGAAAATATGGCGGGGGAAAAATTTCTTGTGATTGTGAGCAAATTGCTTGGCTTGTTTAATTAAGTTCAACTTCAAATTTACAGAAATTTTGCAAAAAAAAAGTAAACTCTTCCATTGAAGGTTTTTTTATTTTTAGGCTAGTTGAATAGTTTTGATTAAGGTTTTATTAGTTTATTACTCGAAACTAAATCAAGGATTTTCAGGATACTTCCTTCGTGGAATAAGATATTGGATCCTCGAGTGATCTCTTTTTCTTGTTGCTTCATAAGAGTGAATCGAATAGATTCAATTCGCGTTATAAGAGTAAAATAAAAATTCCGCGGGTCCTTTCCGCTCTAATCAGATAAAGGGGGGTAAGGACCCGCTAAGCTCCTACTTTTTCATGTTTACAATCTGGTCCCTCCGATTACTATAGAGATGAACCCAATCCAGAATATGAACCATAAAAGAAAACACCTACTAAACCAATCACAGCAATACCAGCTACAGTACCTATCAGCCAAAGAGGAATTCTTCCAGTAGTATCGGCCATTTCCCCTACTTTCCTCCACATTTTATCAATTGGTCATGCTAGAGACAAAAACAGTCATGGGTAGTTATAAGGATGGTATCCTTCCAAATGGGATAAGAGAATTCTTATTAGTCTCTTTCTTTCTCTCAATTGAAGAAGTAATTGGAAAATAAAACAGCAAGTACAAAAATGAGTAATAAACCCCAGTATAGACTGGTACGATTCAATTCAACATTTTGTTCATTCGGGTTTGATTGTGTCATAGTTCTATAGTTGGAATTTGTTTTATCGTTGGATGAACTGCATTGCTGATATTGATCCCAAGAAAAAAACAGTAGGTACAGCTAGTCCGTGAATAGCCAGCCATCGCACTGTAAAAATAGGATAGGTTCGATCTATGGTCATTGAGGGCCTCCTAAAAGGATCTACTAAATTCATCGAGTTGTTCTAAAGAATCAAAACGGTCGGTTATTAACGGAATTCCTTGTCGGCTTTCCGTGAAATACTCGTTTGGCCTAGGACTTCCAAACACGTCATAAGCTAAACCCGTACTGACAAATAACCAACCCGCAATGAATAGGGAAGGTATAGTAATGCTATGAATAACCCAGTATCGAATACTGGTAATAATATCAGCAAAAGAACGTTCTCCCGTGCTTCCAGACATGCTGAACTCCCAAAATTTTTGTACATTCAAAAAAGGAATTGATTCCGTAAAAGATGGGATCGACCAGTAAATAGAAAATTACTGATATTTCATCCTTGTGAGATTGTCAATTTTGTACCAAAGGTGTATTTTGAGTATACCGAATTAGTATAGCTATCCTTCCTATGGCACAGCAATCTGGTTTTGCCTGGTTCCGAAACATAATTACTTTTTTATTTTTTTTTTGTCTATAGGTAAGCTATATGTTATTCAAGGCATCAATAGAAAACCCCATTTTTGTAGGTTCTACTTACTTTTCATTGGCTTCGGAATAATAGAGTAATTCGGAATAGCAGCCAAAATCTTGGGAAAATCTAAGTTAATGATCAATAGGTTTGGATAAATAATTTAGGAAGGATATTCTCATACTGACACAATACAAGGACAAGTATATGTGAAATCTATCCTTTCATAATTCGTAATTCATCCTTGTATTGTTTGTTGGATTAGGTCTAACTTTCTTGACCAAACTGCGAGCGCGGAACTTTACGAGATGAAATAGGGAAAGACAGAAGATAGAATAGAACTTAAAAGGATAATTGAAGTGACTCGTCTTCGAATCTACTTTGGTTGGAGTTCGAAAAAGGAATAAAAATAAAGTAAATTCAAGGAAGAGCTTTCTTTTTTTTTTTTTTTTAACAGCCCCTTGGCAGGTCGTGGAATGCTTTTGTTCTCCTCTTATTCCATATGGAATACAATCAGTTAAAATAAGAAGGAATAGGGGAATATTCGATCGTTCACTCCAAAAAGAGGGTCCTATTGAAAAAGAAATTATCCAAAATAGAAAGAAGTTTTTTTTTTCAAATTCAATTGTTTATTTATCTCTTATTCAAAAATTTCCCTGAAAATTGAATTTCTTTTTTTCATTCAATGGGGTTAGATGATCTAGTTCTTAATATTATTACTTTACTCAATTGACAAATTCCACAACAAATCTCTTGATTCGGAATTAGGGACTCATGTATCATCTGATGAATCCACTTTCTTTTACACTTCTGTATCTTACTCTATCTTGTTTTTTAGTATTATCTAAAATAACTGATGAATTATGAATTTTCCATAACTTAGGTAAATGCTTTACCAACATATGTAGTGTAGTAAAAAAAAATAAATGGAATTTAACTCTTTCATGCTTACTTTAACTAGTTATTTTGGTTTTCTACTGGCTGCTTTAACTATAACCCCAGCTCTATTTATTGGCTTGAACAAGATACGCCTTATTTGAATTGACTGAATAATTATAATTCAGAAAAGAAAAATCTTTCTTTGGGATTCCTGGCATTCTACGACTCTTTTCCAGACTAATTAGGAATTCTTTTCTTGGTCATTGAGATTCGTGGATAATTTAGAGTACTATTTAGGGATAGATCGTACCTCTTTTTTTATCCCCTCGAACAAATCGAAATGATTGAAGTTTTTCTATTTGGAATCGTCTTAGGCCTAATTCCTATTACTTTAGCGGGATTATTCGTGACTGCGTATTTGCAATACAGGCGTGGGGATCAGTTGGATCTTTGATTGAGTCATTTTTTTTTTTTGATTGACCTCCTCCAGACCAGAGAGGAGGTCAAATTGAAATTGGAGTTACAATTCAATTTTGTTAAGTTATTTTACTCTGCTTCGACATAAAATAGATGGAATCACGCTCTGTAGGATTTGAACCTACGACATCGGGTTTTGGAGACCCGCGTTCTACCGAACTGAACTAAGAGCGCTTTCATTCATTCAAAAAGAAAATCTTTTTCTATTCCTAATGTATCTCACGTACGTATAGTCTCCACAAATTCAAGTTATACCCACTTTACTTTAATTGATCTCGTCGCTACTGCCTATAAAGAAGAAAGAAGTAATAGGTAGGGATGACAGGATTTGAACCTGTGACATTTTGTACCCAAAACAAACGCGCTACCAAGCTGCGCTACATCCCTTTTCCAAATTAAATTGTTGTACAATGCCATTGTACACAATTCCTGTCTTCTTTTCCACATCATAATTTTCTTCTTCTTTCTTTCTCTATCTATATATAGAACCCTCGTGTCATTTCTTCTTTTTGGTCTCATATAATTAAGGAATTATATACATATAAAATCCAATATAATTTCGCCTATAAAAGAAGGATTACTTTTCCTTGGTAATATATAGGAAGAAGGGGTCATCTTTTTCTTTTTTAGGGATAGGAAAATTTCGTCGATATGGTTCATTTTATATATAGCATAACAATCTTGGGCAAGAGTTTATGATCATATATGTATTCCAACAAGGAAGGAGGATTTTCAATGCGGGATATAAAAACATATCTCTCTGTAGCACCCGTGCTAAGTACTCTATGGTTTGGTGCTTTAGCAGGTTTATTGATAGAAATTAATCGTTTATTCCCAGATGCTTTGTCATTCCCTTTTTTTTAATTCTAGTTATTGCTATGGGAGGGATAGATTTCTTCGTGATATGACAAAATTTGATCCTTTTCAATCTTTTTTTAGTATCGGAAGGAAAAAGAAAGAAAAGATGGATTGGGTTGAACCTCAGAGTCATTAAAAATTTGGTAAACCCCATTTTTGAAAATAGAAATTCAATTTAAAGGGGTACCCAAGCTAAATAAGGCCTCAGAAATCAGAGCATAGAAAAGGCGGGGCTGGCTAATTAAATGAAAGGATTTCGAACCAAAATCTTTGCTAATTCGACAAGGATTGTATTCTTTAATTATTTCTCTATTTTTTATTACTTAATTAAAGAATAAAAAAAAATTATTCTAATGAATTTTATTCTTCTTCTTCGGATTCAAAATAGAAGAATAAAAGAATAAGTAGAAGAATTAAGTTAAGTCAATCCAAAAAGAAAAGGAGGTTCATGGCCAAGGGAAAAGATGTTAGAATCAGAGTTATTTTGGAATGCATCAGTTGTGTTCGAAAAGGTGCCAATGAGGAATCGACGGGGATTTCTAGATATAGTACTCAAAAGAATCGCCACAATACACCCGGACAATTAGAATTCAAAAAATTTTGTCGTTATTGTCGCAAGCATACGACTCATCACGAAATAAAGAAATAGGAACATCGTGTGTTTGATCTTTCCAAACAACAGAAAGAGTAAGAACTTCATATTTAATATATAAAGAAAACATAGTATAGAATACAAAATACAAATCAACTCATCTGATTTCCGGTAGATATTATTTCATATGTATAGAGGGTATTCATATACTATAATATGAATCAAATAAGATATGGATCAAAGAAAAACTACTTCTTCTGGATCCTAAATTAATAAAATAAAGAAGTGAATTTTCAAATTTTCAAATTTTAAATAAGGAATAAATCATGTATACATCTAAACAACCTTTTCTTAAATCTAAGCAACCCTTTAGTAAATCCAAGCAAACTTTTAATAAATCCAAGCAACCCTTTCGTAAATCCAAGCAAACTTTTCGTAAATTCAAGCAACCTTTTCGTAAATCTAAACAACCTTTTCGTAGGCGTCCCGGATTGGCCCGGGAGATCGAATTGATTATAGAAACATGAGTTTAATTAATAGATTTATTAGTGAACAAGGAAAAATATTATCGAGACGAATAAATAGATTAACCTTGAAACAACAACGATTAATTACTCTTGCTATAAAACAGGCTCGTATTTTATCTTTCTTACCGTTTCGTAACTATGAGAACGAAAAGCAATTTCAAGCCCAGTCA
The DNA here is from genome assembly GCF_056163025.1 of Triticum urartu. NCBI lineage: Eukaryota > Viridiplantae > Streptophyta > Magnoliopsida > Poales > Poaceae > Triticum > Triticum urartu. The sequence continues at coordinate 1,828 of NW_028259801.1, read as the reverse complement.
ATTTCAATAATTACAGGTTCTAGACCCAGAAAAAATAGACATATTCCTCAATTAACGCAAAAGTACAATTCCAATCGAAACTTAAGAAACAACAACCAAAATTTAAGAAACAACAACCGGAACTTAAGTTCCGATTGTTGATGTTTTATTCGAATTCGAAAGGGCCAGACCTATATATATTATAAAGAAAGTAATCCAGCTCGTTGATTCCTACCACTTAATCTTAATTTATTGTATCTTCCCGGAGTTCCCTCTCCGGGAATTCATCTTTTATTATTCCAGTATATTACTTTATTTATACCTTTAATTGATGATCTTTATTTTATTGGAAATCGTGTAAAGATTATTTGGATTTGATACAGCTACTTGTGCAAGCATTTTACGATTAAGAATCAATTTCTTCTTGTACAGGTTGTGTATTAATTTACTATAACTATCGAATACTTTATATACCCGCGTTGCTGCGTTTATCCGAGTGATCCACAAACGACGAAAATCCCTCTTTTGCCTACCTCTATCTCGATGAGAGGAAACAAAAGCTCTTTTTACCTGTTGGGTAATCATTCGATTAAGTCTTAAATGAGCCCCTCTAAAGTTTGAGGCAAATGAACGCATTTTTGTTCGTCGTCTCCGGGCTATATATCCTCGCGGAACTCTGGTCATTGAATCAAATTAACCTTAATGAATAACTAATGATTTCTCTTCTTTTAGCCACCCTTTTTCTCATTAATAACAAAACTAATTATTCCGATATATAAAATATTAATTCCAATGGCTTTTGCTATAGTAACCTTCCCAACCACGATTTTTTATTCCACTCCGTTCAGTTATTTCTATACGAAATAACAAATTCATTCTAATAATACTAAAAAAAATAGTGGGTTCCATCGTTTCTATGGTTCCCTTTTAAACGGTGAGGCCCTCTCTATACACCGGAGCCCTTTCTTTCATCAAAAGGTATTGCGAACTTGTATAGTCCACATTCTTTGGCTCTACCTATCCATTATAGAGTAAATAGCTCTTTTCACAATAAGAGTTATCCATACAGTGACGGTATTTAATTATGAAAGTTGGCTAAGTAGCTGACCCTGTTAGTCCGTTCTTTTAAGATAAAGGAGCATAAGCCTTTTTCTTTTTATTACTATTTCCTCCGCTTAATGGATAACCATTTGCTACCAATGGGAGAATTGCTTCTTATTTCCAATTTAGATAATTGGATTTGCACCAAAGGAAACCATAAATTCCATATACCATAGAAATCTAGGATAGAGAAGCTATATCCTATTCATTGGTACTAATCATGGATACTTCAATTTTTTTTATATTTGTTTGAAGTCATGATCTGAACGAGTCGCACATACACCCTAGCACATGTTCCTCGACGCTGAGGGCATCCTTTAAGCGCGGCCGTTTTTCGAGCATTTCGTATTGGCTGTCTTGCGTTTCTAATAAGTTGTTTAACCGTCGGCATGTTGTATGTATATAGAAAAAAATGGATTGGTTTAGATCCATCTTAACCTGATGATTGCTCATCATGAAGTCTTTCTATTTTCTATTAAATCGAGGAAAACACGAATTTAGCTGTGAAATAACTTTACAAGAAATCCGGACACTACCAATCCTTAAACATTTCTGGAAACCACACTGGATCAGTATCGCAGTGCTTGTCAATCATTTCATCCCCTACAATATCGACAAGTCCATAAGCTTTGGCTTCGTCTGCTGACATAAAAACATCCCTTTCCATGTCTTCGGATACAACCCAAAAAGGCTTGCCTGTTCTTACTGCATAAACCCTTGTGATCATTTCGCGAACTTTGTGTAACTC